>NC_069786.1:70075714-70368214 GCF_027406575.1 Nycticebus coucang | reverse complement strand
AATCTAGTTCTGCCCAAATTAAGAATACTTTGCTTTTCTCCAAGACTAGTTTTGAACTTGTGTTCCTTCCTATATTTCTTTTTTTTTCTTCATACGACCTGAGTAATACAATACTTTTTGCATCTGCTCCTACTATTTACCCTATGTATTTAGTTATAAAATAATAACCCATTGCCTCTATATTTTCTATTCACAGGCTGCTGGAAAGTACAGACAACAAGGTAGAAATTACATTGTCGAAGATGGAGATATTATCTTCTTCAAATTTAATACACCTCAACAACCAAAGAAGAAATAGATTTTAGTTATTACTTATAAAAATGTACAACTTCCAAAAGGCATATAATTTTTTTAAATTAAAATTTCTGAAAACTGAATGAATAAATAAAGTCAGGGAAATGGGAATCTTCTACAAACAAGTTATTTTTGTTTTAAAATTAAAATACTATGTACCTCCAGTGAAATGCAAGTTCACTAAATGTGAACAGCTTCGCTTTTCATGTGATTAAGACCCTACTCCAAATTGTAGAAGCTTTTCAGGAACCATATTACTCTCATGATACTTCATTAATCTCCATCATGTATGCCAAGCCTGACACATTTGACAGTGAGGACAATGCGGCTTGCTCCTTTTTGAATCTACAGATAATGCATGTTTTACAGTACTCCAGATGTCTACACTCAATAAAACATTTGACAAAACCAGCCTTAGTGTGTTTGGGGATGTCTGTATTGACTGACTGTGGTGTGCTGAATGCGATACGGCACCTGGTGGTTGCTGATTACAGAATTTTAAGGCGTGTGTATGACACAGTAACTGGCAGTGTGGGGCAGCTGCAATTGTATCTTAACAGTGAGTCTTTCCACGGGCATCAGAAGAATAGTATACCAGGGATTTTTCTCAAAAAAGATAATTAATTTGTAGATAGACGTTTATGGAAAGATGATAGCAATGATATTACCAAGGATGTAACCTAGATCAGTCTGACCGGAAAGAAAAAAATTCTGTTTTAAAAATTAAGGAATTTTATTTGGTGTTGTTGTTCTGACTATACTGAAAAGTGTGTTCATTTTTAACCTTTCCTTTGAAATTATTAAAATGTGAAAAATGACCCATTGATATCTGATGGGTTATGTTTTTGCTTTCAATTCAGCAGTACATGTAAAAGTTCATACACCTAATTGGAAATTACTAAGGTCAGACTCTGAAAATTTAAAAACTTTTTTTCATGTTTGCTATTAAAATATTTTGGACCAGTTGAAATTTTAATTGTTTAAATTAAACACTTCTAAAAATTGTAGCAGAAAATTCTAAAAGAAAAAATAAAGACAAATTAGTTATTAGGCGACTGTTTGCTCCTTAGCGTTCTCTTATGATGACAATCTTATTAGAGTTCTCTCATCCCTAAACTCCCCTTTTCCTCCTTTCTTTCCACTCTGGTGCCCCCACACACACACTTTACCCTTTTTTACTCCTCTGTGATCATAGAGCCATTTCAGTGGAATGCAGATTTTTTTTTTTTTTTTTTTGAGACAGAGTCTCACTATGTCACCCTTGGTAGAGTGCTGTGGAGTCACAGCTCACAGCAACCACCAACTCTTGGGCTTAAGCAATTCTCTTGCCTCAGCCTCCCAAGTAGCTAGGACTACAGGTGCCTTCCACAATGCCTGGCTGTTGCTGCTGCTGCTGTTGTTGTCATTGTTGTTTAGCAGGGCCAGGTTGGACTCAAACCTGCCAATCCCACTGTATGTGGCTGGTGTCACAACCACTGAGATATGGACGCCAAGCCAGGATGCGGATTTATATCCAGCTGGCCTTTGCCTCTACTCTATTACTTTGTCACATTAAAGATGGTGTTTCTCACCTATAATCCTCGCCCTTTGAGAGGCTGAGGTGGGAGGATTTCTTGAGCTCAGAAGTTCAAGACCAGCCTGAGCAAGATTGAGATAACCCCCCACACACACTAAAAGTACAAAACTTAGCTAGTCATTGTGGTGGGTGCCTGTAGTCCCAGCTACTTGGGAGACTGAGGCAGAAGGATCATTTGAGGTTGCTATGAACTAGGCTGACACTACAGCACTCTGGCCTGGGCAACAGAATGAGACTGTCTCAAAAAAAAAAAGATGTGGAAGAATTAAACTTAATATTGAAAGTTACCTTATATAGCACAAAAGATAAGAAAAGAGGTGATTTTTTGGGAGGCACCTGTGGCTCAGTGATTAGGGCGCCGGCCCCATATGCCAAGGGTGGCGGGTTCAAACCCAGCCCCGGCCAAACTGCAACCAAAAAATAGCCTGGCGTTGTTGCGGGCGCCTGTAGTCCCAGCTACTCGGGAGGCTGAGGCGGGAGAATCACGTAAGCCCAGGAGTTGGAGGTTGCTGTGAGCCGTGTGACGCCACGGCACTCTACCCGAGGGCGGTACAGTGAGACACTGTCTCTACAAAAAAAAAAAAAAAGAAAAGAGGTGATTTTTAAGGAGATTTGGTTATACTTAGGAAAGGATATTTTAAAAGGATATGGTCGAGTCATGAATATAAAATTAGAAATGCTCTACTATTTTTTTTAGTATTAAGTAGTAATCTTTTGCTGACATAAAAAGGAGTAAACTGCAGCAGAGAAATAAGAGAAAGTGAAGAGTGTTTTGGTTTTTGGCCAGGACTGGGTTTGAACCCGCCACCTCCGGCATATGGAACCGGCGTCCTACTCCTTGAGCCACAGGCGCCGCCCCAAGAGTTTTTTAAAAAAGATGTAAAATGAGGGCGGCGCCTGTGGCTCAGTCGGTAGGGCGCCGGCCCCATATACAGAGAGTCGTGGGTTCAAACCCGGCCCCGGCTGAACTGCAACCAAAAAATAGCTGGGTGTTGTGGTGGGCACCTGTAGTCCCAGCTACTCGGGAGGCTGAGGCAAGAGAATCGCTGAAGCCCAGGAGTTGGAGGTTGCTGTGAGCTGTGTGAGGCCACGGCACTCTACCGAGGGCTATAAAAGTGAGACTCTGTCTATAAAAAAAAAAAAAAGAAGAAGTAAAATGAAACTAGGTTACAAGTATAGTTGGCCAAGTTTGTTGTGAAAAATTCCTGTTGTATGTATTTCTATGTTAGAGTGATATATAGGCTAGTGGATTGTGAGGGATTTCAGCAATGTAAGAAGAAATCAGCTGGCCGGGCGTGGTGGCTCACGCCTGTAGTCCCAGCGCTGTGCGAGGCCGAGGTGGGTGGATTGCCTGAGCTGGGAGGTTTGAGACCAGTATGAGCAGGAGTGAGCCAGAGTGAAATCCCGTCTCTAACATCAAAAATAAGCCGGGCGTTGTGGCGGGTGCCTGTCATCCCAGCTACTTGGGAGGCAAAGGGAAGAGAAGCGCTATAAGAAGAACAGGAAAAAAAAGAAAAGAAAAAAAAAGCTTCAAACTTAGAAGAGTGAAAACCAGCTGAAATTGAAAGCAAAAATTTAAAAAAAAAAAATCAGCTATCTCACTTCTGAGCCTTCTCCAAAGTAAACAGCATAGACGTCTTAAAAGCAGTAAAAAGACGTTTAGGTTTTATTTTCTACAAGTTGAGAATTCTAAGAACTATTACATGGAGATAACTGGGTATATATCTCTAAATCTTTTTCCCTCCCTTAACATGGGTGATAGTTAATGTATAATGTTGGGGGATTATAAGGAAATACCTTACTACCTGTGTGTAGATTCATCTTAATCAAATTTATAGTAAAGGATTTGATTTGTGCCCACAGCTTGTGGTAGCATTTAGTTGAGTTTCATCACATCACCTGCGTAACCTGCACTTTGGGCACGCCACAGATCAGAAGCAGATCACCCAAGAAACAACAAGCATCCTTCTTCACTTAGATATGAGTGAAGCCTCAGTTCCCTTAACATCTGCTGGCTCTATTGAGGATTAAGTCCTCTTACTCATGGTTAATCAGTGTTGCTACATTAGAATTCCAGATTGATGTTTATCTCTAGCTGTGTCTATATACTGTTCTCAAAGCTCCTTTGCTAGAAGTCTTGTCCACTCTCACTTAGAGTATTATAGACAGAGAAAAATCCCACTTTTTTTTTTTTTTTTTTTGCAGTTTTTGGCTGGGGCTGGGTTTAAACCTGCCACCTCTGGCGTATGGGGCCAGCGCCCTACTCCTTTGAGCCACAGGCGCTGCCCAAAAAATCCCTTGTTTTCCTGCTTCTTTTAATTTTCTGATTAGCTTATTTAAATTTACTTAATGCACTTTGTATTTTACCAAAGACTTGAGAAATGTTGACTGTTTCTGATGGCAAACTGCTTTAGCTAGGTAAATTCATCTCTATTTTAAGCTTATAAAAATATAAGTGGTCTTATATTGTGGTGGTGATAGAATAAAAGAGGTAGCTTTGACTTTTGAGTGATTTTTTTTTTTTTTTGTCTCCTAACTGGCTTGAGGCCCCTTAATAAAAACTGACAGTTCTTGAATTGGCTTCATGGTTTGTGTGTATCCCAAACTCCTTGTAAAATAGTATCTCAGTCAAAAGCCTTGTGTCGCAATTAGGACACCACAGAGTTCTCAAACCACACCTAGGACCCGTCCCTGGCTTTGTGGGTCCAGGGACTGATTCAGAGATGCTGCATGTGTGACACTTTCCAAACTTCTAAGAGTCTGATTGATAAATTAGAATGGCAAATACACTGTTAGAAACTGTAGGAACCTCTCTAGGGAGCTTTTTGTGAGGATTGATTTACACATACATGGAAAATACTAAAACCACTTAGTATCAGTAAGTGCTCAGTAAATGTTAGTGGTTGTGTTACATTTGGAGTGCTATCTTTTGGTGTTCACTCAAGAGACAAAATTGTGGAGTAGAAAGGTGCTTGGTGAGTGTAAAGTTAGATGACAGAAACATAAATGCTCTTTGAGAAAATCCAGAATGTCCCCAGTTGAGGATACTTTCGTCTACTTGATCAACCAGTTTACTAGTCTTTCCTCTGTAAGGTCAGAATGAAAAGATGAGCACGAATGGGTATTTCTTCTAAGGGTGTATGAATAGGAGATAATGATTTGCTTATTCAGCATCACAGAATTCCAGGATAAGCAACAGATTTTTTTTTTTTGGTGACATAGTCTCACTCTGTTGCCCTTGGTAGAGTGCTGTGGTGTCATAGCTCACAGCAACCTCAATCTCTTGGGCTCAAGCGATTCTCTTACCTCAGCCTCCTGAGTAGCTGGGATTACAGGCACCCACCACAACACCCAGGTATTTTTTTTTAGAGACGTGGTCTCGCTCTGGCTCAGGCTGGTCTTGAACCTGTGAGCTCAGGTAGTCCACGCGCCTCGGCCTCCCAGAGTGCTAGGATTACAGGCGTCTGCCACAACACCCGACTATTTTTAGAGACTGGGTCTCACTGTTGCTCAGGCTTCTCTCGAACCTATGAGCTCAAGCAATCCACCCTCCTCAGCCTCCCAGAGTGCTAGAATTATAGGCATGAGCCACCGCACCGGCTTGAGCAACAGATTTCTTAATGAAAATCCTGAATTTATGCTTCCCTCACCAGAGAATGACTTATTTAATACCATTCTGTATTTGCTTTCTTATTATGGACTGTAGTTGCTTTTACACTTTGGCAAGCAACTAAGGAGGGAAGAAACCATGAGTTGCCTGCGTCTGTGGCCTGCATTTGAAGGCCTGCAGAGCCCACTGTCCAGCAAGGGCAGCACATTCTGTTGTCTTGGAATGTGGGAAGGATGGACAAGTAGTGATACATCCTATGCTTTCACTCTTCCAGGCTTCCTGCAAATAACCTTCGTTTTTCTGATGAAATAACCCATTTAATCACCATAGAGTACAAGGAGTAGGTCATCTCTTCATTTTTTTTTTTGAGACAGAGCCTCAAGCTGTCGCCCTGGGTAGAGTGCTGTAGCATCACAGCTCACAGCAACCTCAAACTCCTGGGCACAAGCGATTCTCCTGCCTCTGCCTCCCTAGTAGCTGGGACTACAGGCGCCCGCCACAACGCCCGGCTATTTTTTGGATGCAGCCATCGTTGTTTTGGTGGCCGGGCTGGATTTGAACCTGCCAGCTCAGGTGTACGTGGCTGGCACCTTAACTGCTTGAACCACAGGCGCCGAGCCCACCTCTTCATTTAATTACAGTACAGTCATATTTTCTTAGTCATCTTGATTTGGTTTTTCAGGATCATAACTATAAACTATCTGTTTGAAGGAAATTGTTTGCAGATTCTTTTATCCATTCTATGCTTATTTTACTCTGAAAAAGGCACATTATATGAGGACATGCTAGTTGTCTACCAGAATGCATTGTTCTTCTGGGGACACTGCAGACCTGCTATAAACTGTTCCCCAGCTTCCTTGCAGGCAAGTGAAGTTCACGTGACCAAGTTCTTATCAGTGGAACGTGGACAAAGTGATGTAGGCTGATTCTAGATCTAGGCCTTAAAATCTTGAATGTTTGCTCTCCTCATGCGCTTCATAGTAACTCACACAAAGACAACACTCTGGGGACCAGTGGAGCAACAACACGGCACCTCTGAATGACTGGGGCGCAGAGCTACCCAGTAACCTGGCAGCTTACCTCGGGACTGATGACATGGAAGAAAACTAACTTGTGTGTTCTTTAAGCTATTGCATTTGAGCTGTCATCTTTCTGTTGTAATAGCTTAGCTTTTTTTACCTTAGCAAATATATATAGACATTTTCTGTGCTTGTTTCCATTATATCTTATTTGGAGTTTATAGCTCCTGTTCTGCATTATGAACAAAATTTTATGGAGTGGAAAGAGCTTTTGATCAGATCTGGCTTCAGATCCCACTTCCACCCTTAAATGTCACTTTGTATGAGTTAACTTCTCCTGTCTCAGATTCTTCACATGTATAATGAAGATAATGCTAATGTCTAGATTAAATGGCCAAGTATGAAAAGACCGAGGAGAGTTCCAGATACAAGCCACTCAATAAAGGACAATCCCTATATAGTTCCATTTAATATTACCTAAAAGTAAGCACCGCTCTCCATGTACTATACACAAGAAAGCTGCACGGCATGGTTTTTTTTCTGATACTTTACCTATGCTGCAGAAGAAATGTTTACATTTTTTAATGTTGGCTCGGCACCCATAGCTCAGTGGTTAGAGTGCCGGTTATATATACTGGAGCTGGCAGGTTCGAACCCGGCCCAGGCCTGCTAAACAACAATGACAACTACAACAACAACAGTACAAATAGCCTGGTGTTGTGGCAGGCTATAGTCTCAGCTACCTGGAAGGCTGAGGCAAGAGAATCACTTAAGCCCAAGAGTTTGGGCTTAAGAGTTTGGACACCACGGCACTCTACCGAGGGTGACATAGAAAGGCTCTATTTCCCAAAAACAAAATTTTTTTTTGTTTTATGTTAAAGAATACTCTAAAGGAGTGCCAGGCTTGGTGGTGCATGCCTGTAAACCCAGGTAGTTGGGAGGCTACGGTGGGAGGATCACTTGAGACTGGGAATAAAAGACCAGCCTGGGCAATATAGTGATAACCCCACCTCAAAAAATACGTATGTTCTGAATGAGAAAATTTGGGGATTGAGTGATAAATGTCGACATTTTTGCTAATAACATGCCGGAACTTCGTGTAAATCATTGTATCTTCCGACTGAAAAATACCACTGGGAAGTATCTCACTCTTCTCTAAGACACGAGTTACTGAGAAGCAGAAAGTTAAGGGGCTCACTCAAGATCACACAACTAGAGTAAGTAATGTTAACTAGAATGACATGACATGAAATAATAAGCTGTACTTTTAAAATTAATGTATCAATTAGTTATTTATAAGTTAGAAGTAACTTTCTCACAGGAAATCATGATTACACTGTCAGAGTAGACACAAAATTCTGTTCAATGCAGTGTTGTTGAAATACTTGGACTGCCAAGAAAGAATAATGAAGTTCAAACATCTCAGTTTAACAATTGATGATCTGGGGTGGCACCTGTGGCTCAGTGAGTAGGGCGCTGGCCCCATATACCGAAGGTGGCAGGTTCAAACCCAGCCCTGGCTGAACTGCAACCAAAAAATAGCCGGGCGTTGTGGCGGGTGCCTGTAGTCCCAGCTGCTCGGGAGGCTGAGGCAGGAGAATCGCTGAAGCCCAAGGGCTAGAGGTTGCTGTGAGTCCTGTGACATCATGGCACTCTACTGAAGGCAGTAAAGTGAGACTCTATCTCTACAAAAAAAAAAAAAAAAAGTGATGATCTGGCCACAGCCTACTTCTTCCATTTTCTCTCCCATTATTCATTTTCTTGTATAGATACTGAGAAATTAAATTCCTTAACCACAATTGCACTGCTAATTATTTCCTCTGTCAAAAAAATAAATGATTGTCCATAATCGTAAACCAGTGCAGTATATAGCATTATTTGCATTGAATGACCCGTGTTGGCCTTAATGAATGTAAACAAGGTTAGGAGAGTAGAATGAAAATCCCACTAGCTTTGATCAAGTAAACTTGAAATTTTTCAGCAATTCATGATTGTACCATTAAAAAAAAATCTTTTTTTAATTTTTAGCTAGCCATATTTTGCAAACCAAACTTCCCCATTAAGTCCAGCCTACTATACCCATGAGCAGTTTCTTCAAAAAAAAAAATGAATGATTGGGGATAAATAGAGATGAGAATAAAATAGATCTTTTGATCTCTTTTTACCTTATTCTCTCTCTCCAAATTATTAATATCATAAGAATCATAAAGAAGTATTCATCCTAAAGAAATGAGAATATTCAGTCTTTGCAAATCGTATGTGTACATTAAAATTTCAAACATGTTGGTTAGAGATGCTATCAGTATATAAACTGCATATAAAAATTTCGTTAATGCTTAAGATGACCACATTCCACAACTGCATCGGACGTATTATTTGAGAAACTATGATAAAAGACTTGTTCCAATAAATGAGAAGGTAAATTATTTCCTATGATCCAAAGAATTGAAATCCATATGAGCTATAATAAGATTCAATTGTTATAGCAAAAACAATTGGAAATAATTTAAACATCCATCAATATAGGAAAATGAATTATAATACAGCCATACAAAAGAATGTCATGAGCCATTAAAAGAATAAAGTACATCTTACATGACCTGGCATAGAAAGATTTCTTATTCATACCGCATTGTGAAAAAGTAAGTTGCGGGTGGTGCCTGTGGCTCAAGGAGTAGGGCGCCGGTCCCATATGCCGGAGGTGGCGGGTTCAAACCCAGCCCCGGTCAAAAAAAAAGAAAAAGTAAGTTGCAAAATGTATATAGAGCATAACCCCAGGGGTAACCTCAGTTAACTGTTCAGTATCTATCCTGAATAGTTTTCCATGTATTTACATATCTGTATATTTTTACACAAACTGGATCATCCTGTACGTATTATGTAACATTCACTTACAGAACTGAATTAAAGATTTAAAGGCAAGGTAAACATTCATCTAGAATTATGTCACATTTAACAACTTACATTCTGGAGGTTGCTGTCAGCTGTGATGCCACAGCACTCTACTCCGGGTGACAGCTTGAGGCTCTGTCTCAAAAAAAAAGAACTTACATTCATTCATTTTAGCCAAACCTTAAGTAAAAAAGATGCGGCCATGAAAGCAAGTGTGGTAGGGACATCCTGAGCAGCAGGACATCCTGAGCAGCAGCAAGTGCCGCAGCAGAGGCGGGAGAGCCTGGTGTTCCAAGGACGGACAGGAGGCCCAAGGCTGGAGTGCAGAGAGAGGGGATCAGACAGGCCTCTGCGTGCATCATAAAGTGCTTGGATTTTATTGTAATTTGAACGGGCAACCATTAGCACATTTTAACAACAGAGTCCTGCAATGTGACATATGGAATCCGGACCCCTCTGCCATCTTCCCCAGTCCTCCCAGTCGGCTATGGTATGTAATTTCAAGCTTTCTAGCAGCCACATTGGTTTTTTTTTTCAGCCACATTTTTAATTTTTTTTTTTCCTTCTGGGGTTTTTTGGCCAGGGCTAGGTTTGAACCCACCACCTCCGGCATAGGGGGCTGGTGCCCTACTCTTTGGCGCCACAGGCGCTGCCCTTCAGCCACATTTTCAAAACAAAAATTTATCTTGATTTTTTTTTGTAGAGACAGAGTCTCACTTTATGGCCCTCAGTAGAGGGCCGTGGCCTCACACAGCTCACAGCAACCTCCAACTCTTGGGCTGAAGCGACTCTCTTGCCTCAGCCTCCCGAGTAGCTGGGACTACAGGCACCTGCCACAACGCCCGGCTATTTTTTGGTTGCAGTTTAGCCGGGGCCGGGTTTGAACCCGCCACCCTCGGCATATGGGGCCGGTGCCTTACCGACTGAGCCACAGGCGCCACCCTATCTTGATATTTTTAATTTAACCCAATATATCCAAAATTTTAAGATTTCAACATGTAATCAACCTAAAAATTAACAAAATATTTCAGATTCTTTCCTTTCATACCAATTCCTCAAAATCTGGCGTGTGTTGCGTGTGTATAGCGTCTCTCAATTCAAACCAGCCACACTTGTGGTGCTCAGTAGCTACGTGTGTATTGGAGAGCGCAGGGCCAGGGCTTTGCCTTTCTCCTAAGAGATGGAGCCTGAAGCCTCATAAAAAACCCACTTTGCTCAGACTAGTTGTGCTTTCACTTAAGGCCAAATTTAAAATGTGATAAATCTTCATTTCTGCTTTATTTTTTTTTTCTTGAGGAAAAAGAGGAGGGGGCTTTCCTCACTACAGAGAAGGGCGTAAGGGAGACCAGTGACAGTGGTACCAATGAGACTGGCTCTTGACTTTAAGTGGAAATAGAAAGAGGCAACCCGGTTTACTCTGGTTGCTGGAAAAGAGTTGACAAAACATACGGATCGAGGGCAGCGCCTGTGGCTCAGTGAATAGGGCGCTGGCCCCATATGCTGAGGGTGGTGGGTTCAAACCCAGCCCCGGCCAAACTGCAACAAAAAATAGCTGGGCGTTGTGGCGGGCACCTGTAATCCCAGCTACTGGGGAGGCTGAGGCAAGAGAATCACCTAAGTCCAGGAGCTGGAGGTTGCTGTGAGCTGTGATGCCACAGTACTCTACCAAGGGCGATAAAGTGAGACTCTGTCTCTACAAAAAAAAAAAAAAAAAAACATACTGATGGGCTGGATGGGAGTTGGGAAGGACAGAGTAGGAATAACTTCTAGGTTTTTAGCCTGAGCAGTTGGGTATGTGATGATGCCCTTTACTGAGATGGGAAAGACTTGGGGGTCGCGCAGGTGTGGACTGTGTGCAGGTGGAAATGCATCTGCTTGAATGGAGATGACACTGCTGACTTCAAGAAAAACTGTGATGCTTCATTAGTCAAGACAAAGTGGTACTGGGTAAAGAATTATCAAAAAGATCAGTGAAAAAAATAAAAATAAAAAAAAGATCAGTGAAACCAAGTGGAGACCTCAGAGAAAGACTCACAGAGTCAACTGATTTTTGACAAAAGATTTAAGATAATACAGTGGAGCAAAGATAATCTCTTCGACAAATGGTGCTGGAGCAACTGGGCATTTACATGCAAAAAAGTAAATCTACAGAGTGGCACCTGTGGTTCAGTGGGTAGGGCACCGGCCCCATGTACTGAGGGTGGCGGGTTCAAACCTGCCCCAGCCAAAATGCAACAACAAAAGAAATAGCCAGGCATTGTGGCGGGCACCTTAATTCCAGCTGCTCGGGAGGCTGAGTCAAGAGAATCACCTAAGTCCAGGAGTTGGAGGTTGCTGTGAGCTGTGTGATGACACGGCACTCTACCGAGGGCAATAAAGTGAGACTCTGTCTCTGAAAAAAAAAAGTAAATCTACACAAACCTTTTTTACCACTTACAAAAATTAACTGAAAATGAATCATTAACCTAAATGTAAGGCGCAAAACTATAAAACTCCATGAAAGAAAACCTACACGACTTTAGGGTTGGTGATGACTTTTTAGACATAACACCAAAGGCGTAATCCATGGAAGAAATAATCGGTAAGCTGAAGTGCATTAAAATGAAAAACTTGTCTGTGAAGGGTACCATCGAGAGAACGAGAAGACAAGCCACAGACTGGGAAAAAATATTCGCAAAGGGCGTATCTGATACAGGACTTACCCGGACTGTTATCTAAAATACACAAAGGACTAAAACTCAACAGTAAAAAAATGAACCCTGTTAAGAAATGTTTTGAATGTAGGTTCAAGATGGTGTCATTAAACACCCATGGGTGGAGATCAAGTTGACCACTAAATACGTGTGTCTGAAGCCCAGAGGAAAGTTTGAGGAAGCAGTTGTATAAATTTAGAATCATTTCTATATGCCTTGTATGTAAACCCTGGGGACCAGAGTAGATCAACCAGACGAGAGAGAAGAGAAGAGGAGGCCAGCTCAGTGGCTCACACTTGAAATCCTAGCACTCTGGGAGGCCAGCAGGGGAATCACTTGAGTTCAGGAATTTAAGACTAGCCTGAGCAAGAGCGGAAAATAGAAAAATGAGCTGGGCATTGTGGTGGACGCCTGTACTCCCAGCTACTAGGGAGGCTGAGGCAGAAGGATCACTTAAACCTAGGAGTCTGAGGTTGCTGTGAGTGAGGCAGACACCACCGCACTTAGGTTGGGCAACAGAGTAAGACTCTGTCTCAAAAAAAAAAAAGAAAAAATAAATAAGAGGAGGAGAGGGCCTAGAAATCAGCTCAGTGCAGAGGGTTAGAGAAAGAGTAGAGGCCTACAAAATACACTGAGGAAAGCAGCTGCTGAGGGAGGGGCGCCCCAAGAGAGGATGATGTCAGGGCAGACCAGAAAAGACAGTTTCAGGAAGAGAAAGCAAAAGGGCTGGGCAAGGTGGTGCCCACCTGTCGCCCCAGCTACTCGGGAAGCTGAGGCAAGAGGATGGCTGGAGCCCAGGAATATGAGGTTGCTGTGAGCTATGACCCTACAGCACTCTACCCAGGGTGGCAGAGTGAGACTCTGTCAGAAAGAAAAGAAAGAAAGAAAGGAAGGGAGGGAGAGAGGGAGGAAGCGAGGGAGGGAGGGAGCGAACCCTGCTGAGCAACTGAACAGAATGAAGATTAAGACGCACTGCTGCTTGACAAGTTCCATCTGCATGAGAGCAAGTTCAGATTACTCTTTTGAGAGGTTTTGCCATAAAAGGAACAAGAAATGGGAAAGAGGATGGAGGGAGATGTGAAGCACGGTGGGGGGGAGGGTTGTTTGCTTGGTTTTTTAGCAATGGGGAACCCTAAAGCAAGTTTGGATGTTGATAGAAATATTCCTGGGAGGAGGGGAGTGTGTGGCGGGTGAGGCCTGAGGGACAGTGGTGGCAGAAGAAACCCAGTCCTTGAGAAGCCAGGAGCTAGCGGAGCACAGGCAGAGGGACGCCCGTCCCACTGGAGCAGAAGGGCAGACAGAGGTGGACGCACAGCTTCTGCTTCCTCAGTGAAGTTTGAGTCAAGGCCATCAGCACAAAGGCTGCGGAGAGAGTGGGTTTGAAGGGGAAATAGAAGCTTCTACACAGCCCTCTTCAACTTGCCCTTGCTCAGTGCTTATTTGTTTTCTTGAGACAGTCTCACTCTGTCACCCTGGGTAGAGTGCTGTGGCATCATCAGAGCTCACAGTAACCTCCAACTCCTGGGTTCAAGCCATCCTCCTGCCTCAGCCTCCCAAGTAGCTGAGACTACAGGTTCCTGCCACAATGCCCAGCTAATTTTTCTGTTTTTGGTAGAGACAAGATCTCACTCACTCTTGCTCAGGCTGGTCTTAACTCCTGAGCTCAAGCAGTCCACCCACCTAGGCCTCCCAGAGTGCTAGGATTAAGGCCTGAGCCACCAGGCCTTGTTTACTTCTTGAATTTAGATTGGAGCTGACACACAATCCCAAGGCCCCTGTCATTAACCCTGCAGTTACTGGATTAAGGGAGATGGAGGGGCCCTTGACTCAGCTGTTTCTCTGCATTCTGTATGGAACTGGGCAGGCGACCGCATCCCAGCTAAGCGTTAGTCCTAGCAGAGTGAGCGCCTCTGACTCCTCCTGCTCTGTGCTTAACTTGGTTCCAGGGGGAAAAAAAAAACTAGGGTTTAAGAAAATCTCACATACTGGCTTCTGCCTTTTATCTTTCTGTTTTTGTGGTAAGATTCCTCAGTTCTTGGTCTCAAGAGGCCTGCCAAATCTGAGCAGTCTCTCTGCTCCTGATAACTGCCCTTCTTCAAAAAAGCATCAGTCCCTGGGACAGTCTCGTGGTTCTGGCGGCTGACATTGTAAATGGGGGTGGGGGCGCAATGTGCACAGCTCAGAGCCTTCCGTTTCAATCCTTTGAAATCCCACGTAAATGCAGACAAGAGACTACCTCTTGAACTTTCAAGGCTCTTGCCTGAGTGGATTAACTAACCCTATTTACTAATATCTCTCTTCTCCCACTGAGGACCCTCCTCTTTAGAATTCAGTGTTCTTTCAGCCTCCAGTTTGCGGCTCTTATGATCACAGCGTGAGAGCAAGCTTATTTGCTGTGGTCAGATGTGGCGTGTAAGTGATTTCAGTCATTTGCCTTATTGTATTTGTGTCATTGGGGGGGAATTCCAGGGACTTTGGAGCATCATTTCTTTTTTTAGTTGAAAATAGATTTAATGAAAAATTGTGTTTCTAGGGAATAGACTTGGCCAAGTTTTACTTCCAAGGAAGGAGCCTATCCTTGTGGCTTAACTCGTACAGACCTACAGTCTGGTTTGGCTGAGGTCTTTATCCAATTTAAATAATGTAACAAATGAACGATGTATTTCCTCATTATGCATCCCAACTCGGGCACTGGAACCAATGTCCTACCTTTCACCTGCTGATGCCTCCAAATACCGCAAACACCCATGATTGTTTGCTCACAACCATCTCACATACCACCACACCTTCCTTTTACTTGCTAACAAAATCTCAATTTTGTTCCACAGACAAATGAGTGTGCCCAGCTCCAGGAAATGAATTATTATTGGTCTAAGTCCATCATGATGTCCTGTTTCTCCTTTGTCAGTGACGAGGTAGGCAGGTGAGTTGTCTCTGGCCTGGGGAAGATGGGGGGCTTGGGGGCGGGGCGGGGGTGGGGCTTGGCAGAGCTTTCCAGGGGAGGAGGAGTTTCTTCTCTGATACAAAAAAAAGAGACAAGAAGAGATACCCCCTCTCTTTCCTCCTGCTGGGAGGACTTGGGGTGAATTCAGGGCTCTCTGGACATCATCCCTTTTTTATATGAAAATAGATGTATTTAATGAAGAACTGTCTTTGAATTTTCAAAAGGGAAAGCCAAGAGATGGGCAGAGAAGCAGCCCCCAGACTTTGTTAGCCAATCTGTATCAGCCTCCCACAGGCATCTTGTTTGTGTAAGAATTAAATACCCTTGTTATTTAAGCCACTTTTAGTTGAGTATTCTGTTACTTGTAGCTAAAACTCTCCAGATACATCTGACTTGCCGTGCTCAAGAGCATTGATGGATAAGCTTGGCACTGTGGCTCAGGCCTGTAATCCTAGCTCTCTGGGAGGGGGGGGGTCGATCTCCTAAGTTCAGGACTTGAAGACCAGCCTGAACAAGACAATACCCCATCTCTACTAAAAATAGAAATGTTAACCAGGCATTGTGACAGGTGCCTGCAATCTGCTGCTACTTAAATTTGTTCTATATTTGATATTTTTATCATAGTTTCTCTCCTTTCCAACCCATTCGTATCTTTTTACTTTATCATTTCATTTTATTTTTAGAGACAATCTCACTTTATCGCCTTGGGTAGAATGCTGTAGTGTCACAGCTCCCAGCAACCTCCAACTCCTGGGCTTAGGCGATTCTCTTGCCTCAGCATCCCGAGTAGCTGGGACTACAGGCGCCTGCCACAACGCCCGGCTATTTTTTATTGCAGTTTGGCCGGGCCCCTCGGTATATGGGGCCAGCACCCTACTCACTGAGCCACAAGCACCGCCCCCATTCATATCTTTATACCTTGTGTCCCTGAAAGTGTGGGAATATGACCAAACCTCATATGGGGACTGTTAGATCAATTTAGGCGATGACAATGCTGCAGAGATTTATGGAATCAACAAATGTGCATCTTTAGTTTACTCGCTTTTCTGTTTCTCTTATCTTTTTTTTAAGTGAATATACAATTTATTTAACATTCAAACTTAATTAAGACATGTGCAATATGGCAATTTTACTGGGGATTTAACCCTACCTAGGATATAATTGCTTGTTGGGGCTTAGCAACAGGGTCCAGTTCACACTTAGCACTAATTAAATACTGAATAAATACAATACCAAACAAAATGCTTTCTAAAAAAATCAATTTTAAAGGCCTTTCTAATCAGTCAGGCTAATGACAACACAATAAAGGCAGAGATGCTAGTCTAACATAATTGGCTGATTTTATACAGAACTTATATCTTTTAGTCCACAGAATATTATTAAATGATAGGGAACATCAGAACTAGGAAATAAATTTCTAAGAAAGAAAGATTTTACAGACCCCATCTTTTATACCCATCCCAACAGTCTAACTCTAAAGAGGATAAAGCCAATGACTTTCCTCATAGGAGTTCACGACTAATGTTGCTTTGCTATCAAAATCTGTATTTCTGATCCATTATGAGCATTGAGACAAGATTCAGATATTCCCAAAGAAGAACAATGCACGTTGTGATCGCCTATTCAGCAACAGCGAGCTCTGCATTCAAAACTATCTCATCCCAGGAGTTAAAGAAGGTCAGCCACATTCATGGGCATTTCCTCCACTGTAATACCGTAGAAAGTCTCAATGTCACGAAGAATTCTCTTGTCTTCTTCGGTAACAAAGTTTATAGCCACGCCTTTCTCCCCAAATCAACCCCCTCTGCCAATTCTGTGAGTGTATTTTCACGATTGGTAGGTAGGTCGTAGTTTATGACCAAAGACACTTGTTGCACATCAAGCCCAAGAGCCAAGAAGTCAGCAGTGATCAGAACGTGGCTTGACCCTGACCGGAATGCCCTCACGATGACATCTCTTTCTTCTTGTTCTCTTATGTTTTTTTGAGAGTACAATTAAGGTGTTTAGGTTACAATCAGCTCTAGAAAAATCCCTGTACTTTGTAATAAACAAAAACAATTGAAAGCTACCACTTGCTCAGAGTCTGACATAAACCAAGTAACAAACTTAAATGAAATAAGCTCAACTTTTTTCATTCGGGGTTTTAATTTTTAAGGTGGCCAAGGCAGATTTAGTTACTGGCAGTAGACACAGCTTATTTGCTTAACTAAATGAATTAGGGGTGGGGTTGGGAGGTGGGGAAGAGAAGAGAGGAGGATGACAAAAGAACTGTGATCAAGTTAGAACTTTTACTGAATTTACTTAAATTCAGTCACTGCCAATGAGCATTTTGCAAGTGGTTTATTGAACTTAGTTTTAAATTCCACATAGAGCACTGATTGCATCAAGCAATATGAATAATTTATCTCCTGCCTCACTGGAGCAAAAACTGGTAGTGTAGAATTTGTTCATTAGATTGAACGAGCTTGCATGAGCCCAGGCCTGCACCAGGCGGTAAGGACTATTGATCTCTTGAAACCTAGGCCTGAGGCAAAGGGCTTTCAACACTGTCTCAATTTTACCCTTCAGTATTCTAACTCATGGAAGTGACTGAGTGATGACACAGAGAGGTCAAGACCATTGAAAGAAAAACGTATTACTTACACTTTGAGAGAGAAGGGGGCACAGCATGCCATGCAGGGAAGCACTGCCTGGGTCAGAGGAAGGTGGGGCCAGGAGAGAGTCTAGGCCAGGGCCTTGACTGTGTTTCCATGGGAAAGGCAAGACCCATGGCTCAGCACCCATAGCTCAGCGAGTAGGGCCCCAGCCACATACATCGACGGTAGTGGGTTCAAGCCCAGCCTGGGCCTGCTAAACAATGACAACTGCAAGGAAAGAAAAGAAAGAAAGAAAAGAAAGTCAAGGCCGGGTGGGGGATCCAGCTTCCAATCTGCTCTTTAGAATATTCCAGTCTGGCTCTGGGATATAGCTGTGGTCTCTAGTTGCCTGGGACATGGTTCTGGATGATTTAGAACTGGAAAAATACTGGCTGGTGTGTAAGAGTTAGGTGAGGAGTAGTTGGGAGTGTGGACTCATGAGGTGGGGTTTGTAATATGATTTTTGCATGTCTGTGAAGGCCAGATTACAGAAAAGATATAATTTGGCCTTGTGACGACATGTGCATACCAAATAGACAAATATAGACTCTAAGAAAACGCAATTAGAACAAAAGCCCACATGATCAGGAAGTCTCAGTGCTGATTAATCCTCTGACGTGAAAACAACTTAAAAACCACACCAGGCGCATGAGGAGGACGTGGGGAAGCAGCTAACCACATCGCTGCTCCGTGTTTTAATTGTAACTGTGTAGTAAGGAATGTGGCCTCCCCATAATCTATGTCATGCCTGATAGGAGCGCCTTTATTTAGGTCAGGGATGACCACAGTAGATTTTAGGGGGCAGGCTAGTCATGCCAGAAAGACCCAGCCTTGTGGTGCAGGGTGGGGACTGGGGACATGTAGCCTCAGTTGACCTGCAGAATGAGGTCAGCCATGTGGGCAATCAGTCAATCAATCATGTAAAAACTCCAGACACAGAAAGTTGAATGAGCCTCCCTGGCAGGGCTCCATTGTACTGTCCCACATAGATGCCAGGAAGATAATGTGCTCCGACTCCGCAGGAGAGAACAATGGGAGCTCCATGTGTGGAGCCCTCCCAGACTGCCCGATGCAGCTCTCCCTTTGGTGAATTTTAATCTGTATGCTTTCCCTGTAATACACCAGAACCGTGGATATAACAGCTTTCAAGGAGTTCTGCGAGTCCTTCTAGTGAATTATCCAACCTGAGGAAACCCCCCTCCCCCCAAATATGATGCTGGTGTTAGAAGTAAAGGCCTCAACCTTTGCAGTTTGACTAACTCTGGTCGTAGAAGGAAGGAGGGAAGGAAGGAAGGAGGGAGGGAAGGAGGGAGGGAAGGAAGGAATAGGGGGAGGGAGGAAATTTTCTCCTCCCTTGCTTGGCTGTCTCTAGAGCAGTGGTTCTCCACCTTCCTAATGCTGCGACCCTTTAATACAGTTCCTCATGTTGTGCTAACCTCCAACAATAAAATTATTTTTGTTGCTACTTCGTAACTGTAATTTTGCTGCTGTTATGAATCACAATGTAAATATCTGATATGCAGGATGAATTTAGGCGACCCCTGTGGAAGGGTCGTTCCACCCCCAAAGGGGTCGTGACCCACAGATTGAGAACCATTGCAGAGGCTCTCTCAGTTAACAGTTTCTTTCTGGGTTATCTTTTCAGACATTTTCTGCAAAAATATAAACCTATGCTTTATAATTTTTTATCATAAATAAGATTGTGCTCTATAGCCTGCCCTGAAACTTCCTTTTATCACTTCCATTTCATGAGTTGTCTTTGCGTCAGCACCTCTGGACCTCCTCCTGAACTTTTTAGTGGCTGATATTTATCTGTACTGTAATACTATATTATAAGACAAGAACCAAGTCTAAGGGCTCTTGAGAGATGATATGACTTCACATACACATGGCTCTTGGGACAGTGCTGTTCTTATTTGTTTGTTCAGGTAGCCAGCCATCTATCGTGCACATACTTAATTCTTCGTTATTTTGAATAAAGCTACAGTGAATATCCTTGAACTTGTACCTATACATTCACTTTTAAGGTAAATTCCTAGGAGTGGAATTTTGGGGTCAAAAGTTACACATTTAATATTTTGTTAAGTGTTATCAAACCGCTCTCCAAAATAGTTGTAGCAACTTACACACCCACCCCTAGCCTAGGATATGTTTGATTCACCTTACTCCCAACTACTGAGCATTGTCAAACATGTTAATCCTTATCAATATGACAGGTTTTTAAATTTTCAACCTTCTTCCCAGGTGTGGTGGCTCACACCTGTAATCCCAACACTTTAGGAGGCCAAGACAGGAGGATCGTTTGAAGCCAAGAGTTTGGGACCAACCTGGGCAACATAGAGAGACCCCCATCTCTACAGAAAACAGAAAGATTAACCAAATGTGGTGGCACACTCCCGTAGTCCAGCTACTCAGGAGGCTGAGGCAGGAGGATCACTGGAGCCCAGGAGTTTGAAGTGGCAGTGATCTATGATGATGGCAGAGTAAGATGCTGTAAATAATGATAATAAAAGAATTTTAGAAATAAAAATGTCAGTTACCTTTTAGTTTAGTTTGCATCTCCTTAACTATTGGTGAAGTTGACTATCTTTTCAATATATTTACCCATTTACTTTTTAGTACTTTTATTTATATGCTTTACTGTTCTATCTGATTTATACAAACTTCCCTATGCCATGTAAAACTGATATCTCAAATGAGAATCAGAATGAAAAGATACCAGGATTCTTTTCAGACAGCATTTCCTTATCAACATGACTTCTACTACAGTTTTTTTTTTTTTTTTGTAGAGACAGAGTCTCACTGTACCGCCCTCGGGTAGAGTGCCATGGCGTCACACAGCTCACAGCAACCTCCAACTCCTTGGCTTAGGCGATTCTCCTGCCTCAGCCTCCCGAGTAGCTGGGACTACAGGCGCCCACCACAACGCCTGGCTATTTTTTTTGTTGTTGCAGTTTGGCCGGGGCTGGGTTTGAACCCGCCACCTCCGGCATATGGGACCGGCGCCCTACTCCTTGAGCCACCAGGCGCCGCCCTCTACTACAGTTTTAAGCTTAAAAAAATAAAACAAAGGAAAATGAAAACAGTAGTCTGGAAAGAGGTACTAATTTTCTTTGGTTGACTGAGGGGCTTTTGTGTGTTTGTTTTTTACTTCTCTCAATTGGAGAGGAATCGTTAGCTTCTATCCATTTCCAATCTACCTGGAACTGAATCTTTTTATTCTTTAATTTATACCAATCTAATAAATAAAAATCTGGTGATATGTATCAATATCAACCCAGTATAAATGGTGGTAGATAACAAGCTAGTAAACCACTTTGTGTTTTGGTAAATATTTTGCACTGTTTATTTATTTATTTATTTATTTTTATTTTAGAGGCAGAGTCTTTTTCTTTTTTTTTATTGTTGGGGATTCATTGAGGGTACAATAAGCCAGGTTACACTGATTGCAATTGTTAGGTAAAGTCCCTCTTGCAATCATGTCTTGCCCCCATAAAGTGTGACACACACGAAGGCCCCACCCCCCTCCCTCCATCCCTCTTTCTACTTTTCCTCCCCCCCCCCCATAACCTTAATTGTCATTAATTGTTAGAGGCAGAGTCTTGCTCCATTGTCTGGACTAGAGTGATTCTCCCACCTCATCCTCTCAAGAATCTAGCACTACAGGTGTGCGCCACCATGCCAGACTAATTTCTTTTATGTTTTGTAGAGACAGGATCACAATAACTTGCCTAGGCTGATCTCAAACTCCTGGCCTCAAGTGATCCTCCTGTCTTGGCCTCCCAAAGTACTGGGATTACAGTATGAGCCACTGAACCCAGCCTTTTGCACTTTTTATAAGGCTGAATTAGTTTACTAAAAAACAGATCGACTCTTGTCAGATTGACTTGTGTGTTGTTCTAAAGATATATTTTGGGAGCTCTTGTCCAAGGTTACTGGGGTCTGAGTCTTCCCAGCAGCTAAAAATATAATAAATAAATAAATAAAAGTAAAGTAAAATCAATAGAAATAAAGATGTATTCTTGATTTTCAAGTCAATTTCACATTTTGCAAAGAACATTTACATAAACTTCTCAAGAATTTGATTTCTTCAAAAAGGAGAGAACCTAAGATGTGGTTCTGCCTTTCTTTAAATCTCTTCTTCCAATATTGAGCTCTTAAGTCTGTGCTCAGTAGCTCATGCATTTAATCCTAGCACTTTGGGAGCCCAAGGCAGGAGGGTCACCTGAGGCCAGGAGTTTGAGATCAGCTTGGGCAATATAGTGAGACCCTGTCTCTGCAAAAACATAAAAATCAGCCAGGTGTGGTACTCCCAGTTACTTGAGAGGCTAAAGCAGGAGGATCACTTGAACCCAGGAGTTGGAGGCTGCAGTGAGCTATAATGGCACCACTGCATTCCAGCCTTGGTGACAAATCAAGACCCCATTAAAAAATAATAATAAAAGGCCTTGGCTCAGCGCTGTAGCTCAAGCGGCTAAGGCATCAGCCACCAGAGCTGGCAGATTCGAATCCAGCCCAGGCCTGCCAAACAACAATGACAACTACAACCAAAAAATGGCCAGGCATTGTGGCAGGTGCCTATAGTCCCAGCTACTTGGGAGGCTGAGGCAAGAGAATCACTTAGGCCCAGGAGTTGGAGGTTGCTGTGAGCTATGATGCCA
The DNA here is from genome assembly GCF_027406575.1 of Nycticebus coucang. Taxonomy (NCBI): domain Eukaryota; kingdom Metazoa; phylum Chordata; class Mammalia; order Primates; family Lorisidae; genus Nycticebus; species Nycticebus coucang. Next base: position 70,345,889 of record NC_069786.1, on the reverse strand, counting down.
CAGCACTCTACCCAGGGTGACAGCTTGAAGCTTTGTCTCAAAAAAAGGCCTTTTGAAAGCTTCCTACTTGTTTTTCAACTGTACAACCTCTTCCCTTACCCCCATCTCTCTTTTCTTCCCTGCAAAGTTATAAAGCTCCTATAGATTAGGTACTATATTAGTTACATAACAAATTATCCCCAATTTAGTTGTCTTGAAACAACATTAACACTTACTATCTAACATGGTTTCTGGGAGCCAGAAATCTGGGAGCAGCCTTGCTTGTGCTGCAGTCACCCAAGGGTGTGCCTGGAGTCCGAGGCTCTGCTCCCGACAGCTGACTCTCATGGCTGCCAAATTGAGGCCACCTCATTTCTCAACTAGGCCAGGGACTCCTCCGAGAAGTTTCTCCACAGAGCTGCACAAGAGTCCTCATGGCGTGGCCTCTGGCTTTCCCCCCAGTGAGGGGTCTAAGAGAAAGCCGGGCAAAGCCATGATGTCCTCTATGGACTACACTCAGAAGTCACCTTGTCATTTCCAAAATATTCTATTGGTTACCTAGATCAGCCTTCCACAGGTCATGAATACCAGGAGCCAGTGATCATTTGGGGCCATGTTATGGCTACCATAAGGACCCTGCTTTTATACACACACACACATATATATATTTGGGAAATTCATTGAGGGTACAAGATGTGTCACACATTGAGATTCCCCCTCCCTCCTTCCCTCTCTCTGCTCTTAGACCCTGCTTTTCTAATTGTGTCTTTTTTTTTTTAAGACAGAGTTTCACTTTGTTGCCCTTGGTAGAGTACTGTGATGTCATTGGCTCACAGCAACCTCAAGCTCTTGGGCTCAAGACATTCTCTTGCCTCAGCCTCCGGAGTAACTGAGACTACAGGCGCCCACCACGAGGTCAGCTCATTTTTCTATTTTTAGTAGAGACAGGGGTCTCTCTCTTGCTCAGGCTGGTCTTGAACTCCTGAGCTTAAGCAATCCACCCATCTGGGTCTCTCAGAATACTAGGATTACAGGCGTGAGCCACCACACCCAGCTTTTTTTTCATTCTTTATGTTATGCTTTATAGATCATAGATTTTGACATAGGTATAATCACTTAAAAGAACCCAACTATGTGGAAATATTACAAAGAATCAGAAGGCTGATTCCTTTCATTATAACTGATGACATAGTATGTAAAAAGACAATTTGCCCGGGGGACGTCTCCCAGGCAGACATTTGTAGGCAAGCAGTTAATTGTGGAGAGCCCTTTGTACCACCACTACTTGTCGGGAATGAAAGAACTAAGATTGGAATCAGGGAACCACAAGAACAGCGAAGGCCTCAACCATTCCCAAAGAAAGCTCCGAGCTGGCCCATCAAAGTATTTATACCATGGAAATTGCCAGTGCTACATTCAGAATCTTTTAAACCTGATTTAAATCCTAAGTTGGTTATTGATCATTCACCAGTGCACAAGTAATCTATTGAATCTCTTTCTCTGAGATCCAGAATGTAATATTTTAGCATATTAAAATTTATGAGAAGTCCTACAATAAGGAAATTTGTTTAACTTTATGAAATGAACATTTTCCAAACATATGACATAGGTACAAATCTCAATCCATGGCCAGGTATGGCCAGGTATGGTGGCTCACACCTGTAATACTAGCACTCTGGGAGGTTGAGGCAGGAGGATCACTTTAGCCTGGGAGTTCAAGACCAACCTGAGCAAGAGCAAGACACTGTCTCTGGCTCGGCGCCTGTAGCTCAGCAGCTAGGACGCCAACCAGCTGGTGCGTTCAAACCCAGCCTGGGCCAGCTAAACAACGATGACAACTACAACCAAAAAAAAAAAATAGCCGGGCGTTGTGGTGGGTGCCTGTAGTCCCAGCTACTTGGGAGGCTGAGGCAAGAGAATTGCTTAAGCCCAAGAGTTTGAGGTTGCTGTGAGCTGTGATGCTACAGCACTCTAGCCAGGGCAACAGCTTGAGACTCTTTCTCAAAAAAAAAAAAGAAAGAAAGAAAAGAAAAGAAATTGTCTGTACTAAAAGTAGAAAAATAAGGCAAGCATTGTGATGGGTGCCTGTAGTCTCAGCTACTTGGGAGGCTGAGGCAGGAGGATTGCTTAAGCCCAAGAGTTTGAGGTTGCTGTGAGCTGTGATGCTACAGCACTCTAGCCAGGGCAACAGCTTGAGACTCTTTCTCAAAAAAAAAAAAGAAAGAAAGAAAAGAAAAGAAATTGTCTGTACTAAAAGTAGAAAAATAAGCCAGGCATTGTGATGGGTGCCTGTAGTCTCAGCTACTTGGGAGGCTGAGGCAGGAGGATTGTTTGAGCACAGGAATATGAGGTTGTTGTAAGCTAGGCTGACACCATGGATGGCACGGTAGCCTGGGCAAGAGTGAGACTCTGTCTCAAGAAAACCCAAACAGAGGTGGCCCAGGGTGGCCTTTGGGCTCACAAGTCTGTGACACACAGCAGAGAAGGCAACTTTCATCTTGAGACTCTGTCAGCCCTTCTGGGTAGGAGTCCAGGAATCCAATTGACCTGGAGTAACTGAGTCTTTAACTGAGGGTTGGTGTAGGAGAGTTTGCTGTCCTTGATGGCTTTCTGAAAACTTTCTTACAAGATTGCCTTTTTCCCCTTCCACTGTACTTGTTCATAGGTAATGCTGTCTGAGGGGCCTGGTGGCTCTTTTGAAAAGGATTCTGATCTCCACTGCGATTGCAAGTCTCTGAAAACATCTTAAAATCCCCCCCCAAATTAATGAATGAATGAATTGATTCAGAAGTGAGACCAAAATGTCAAGGCTCTCCAGGCTAAAATAAATTCACAACCGGGCGGCGCCTGTGGCTCAGTGAGCAGGGCGCCGGCCCCATATACCGAGGGTGGCAGGTTCAAACCCAGCCCCGGCCAAACTGCAACAAAAAAATAGCCAGGCATTGTGGCGGGCACCTGTAGTCCCAGCTGCTTGGGAGGCTGAGGCAGGAGAATCGCCTAAGCCCAGGAGTTGGAGGTTGCTGTGAGCTGTGTGATGCCATGGCACTCTACCGAGGGCGATAAAGTGAAACTCTGTCTCTGCAAAAAAATAAATAAATAAATAAATTCACAACCAGTCAAATGGGCATGATTTAATGGCCAACCATTTCAAAATTGTTTATTTCACATATTTTAGTTTCTATATTGGTCTCACTTATGATAACATTCTAAAACCTAGATAAGATCAACAAATTACCAAGTGCCAATTGTTTCTGTTCCATGTAGGTGTGGAGATAAGTAGCTTATAAATGAAACAGCAGCACCTAAGGGTTCCATTCCCAACTCACAGTCTGCTCTGTGCTCTCCAGGAAAACAGTTTCCTCATATTCCGTAATTAGACATTTTTACTTTTAAAATCTGTAATCACTAATGAATATATTATCCTTCTACTACCAAATTTAAAAGAAGAGGAAAAAAGAAAGAGGCATTTAATAAACTGAATGTTAATGACATTTCATTCTTTTGCAAACCGTTGAAATACAGACTTTCTGTCTTGGATTATTATTTGGTCATGTATGTAGCTTTTCCCGGAGAAGCTACTTTCCCACTGCTGAAGTGTGACAGTCCTCAGATCCAGGCTTATGTGGCCTCACATTCCCGCTGGTCACAGCTATTTAGGGCCCTGCCTTGGATTCATTTATAAATGTTATGATACCAGCAGACGTCTCAATGTTTTAACTTTATCATGAATGTCAGTGGTTCCTTTTCCAGCTTCCATCTCAAGGACTGTTGAGGGTTGAATATCACTACCATGTTATTTTACTAGAAAAGCAGATGTGGGTCTCGATGTCTGTAGCACAGTGGTTACGGCGCCAGCCACATACACCAAGGCTAGTGCGTTCAAACCCAGTCCGGGCCAGCTAAAACAACAATGACAACGGCAACATAAAATAGCCAGGTGTTGTGGCGGGTGCCTGTAGTCCCAGCTTCTTGGGAGGCGGAGGCAGGAGAGTCACTTAAGCCCAAGAGTTTGAGGTTGCAGTGAGCTGTGATGCCACGGCACTCTACCCACAGTGACATAGTGAGACTCCATCTCAAAAAAGAAAAAAGAAAAGCAGATGTGGAATGCACTTTGGTATGAAGAGCTTGGTTTGTTTTCTTTTTTTTTTTTTTCAGTCTCTGAGTATCTGGTTAGAAGAGTGTTATCTGGATAATGTCATTTTTCACTCTGCTTTAGTCATGGTATGTCAAATGTGTTAGAAATTCTAAGGACAGGGTGGCGCCTGTGGCTCAAGGAGTAGGGCGCTGGTCCCATATGCTGGAGGTGGTGGGTTCAAACCCAGCCCCAGCCAAAAACCACAAAAAAAAAAAAAAAAAAAATGAAATTCTAAGGACAGAAATGTGTCCACTCCTTCTTAGTTCATCCATCCATCCTTCCATTCATCCATATATTTATTTCATCATTTTTTCTTTTCATGGTTAGCGCACTCTTCTGGTTTAAACCCTGAGCAGAGCCCTAGATGAAAGACACACATTTCTTACTGCTGAGAACAGAGGGAAAGGCCAGAATTATAAATACTTATTACAGTAGAAAGTGCGGTTGGCAGGCCCCACCTGGATGCTAGTGGGGAGCTGGTAAAGCCAAGAAGAGCAGAGGAGAGCAGTAGCTTGCAGACCCTTGGCTGGGCAGGCCTCAGAAGGAAATGAGTAAGTGCCTGCCAAGTCCGGGCTATTTAGTGCAAGCTTGGCCAGGAGTGGCCTTGGAAGATGAGGGCTAGCACTTGACCCAGGCTATCTCATCTTATTCTCCTGGTAAGCTGTGCTGAAGGACCTGTAGGACCTTCCCTAGCTGTTCTAAGGTGGGGAGCAAGTGGGATGGGGAGGAAATTCTGTCTGCCCCTGCCTGCTGTGACTTTAGGAAGGACCTTACCCTCCCTGAGCCTCAATTTCCTCATATGTTAAATAGGGAGCATAACAATTTTTACCTGCCAGGCTTATTGGAGGATCACACAAATATATACACATGAAGCACTTAGAATAGTGCATGAATTCAGAAATAGTGCTTAGCAGCTCGGTGCCTGTAAATCAGCGGCTAGGGAACCGGCCACATATATTGGGGGTGGTGGGTTCAAACCTGGCCCGGGCCTGCTAAACAACAATGACAACTACAACAAAAAAAGAGCCAGGCGTTGTAGCAGGTGCCTGTAGTCCCAGCTACTTGGGAGGCTAAGGCAAGAGAATTCCTTAAGCCCAAGAGTTTGAGATTGCTGTGAGCTGTGACACCACAGCACTCTACCGAGGGTAACATAGTAAGAGTCTGTCTCAAAAAAAAATAAAAGAAAGAAGTAGTACTTATCATTACTAATCCCACTAATTAGGCTTAGTGAGCAAAGTTAAATGACCCAAATCACCCAGCTAAGTGGAGGCAGAGCTAGGGGACAAACCTCTTCCCTGCCCATAGTATTGTGTACAGCACACCATGGCATGACCACCTAATCAAGACTGGATACACACACCAGCCACACCTCTGATCCCAGCACTTCGAGAGGCTGAGGCAGGAGAATCACTCGATCCCAGAAGTTCAAGGTTGAGGTGAGCTGTAATAATGCCACCACACTGCAGCCTGGGTGACAGCTAGACTCTGTCTCTAACGAGAGAGAGAGACAAAAACAGTCTGTATGCAACCAGGGAGGGCTTCCTATAGGAGGTGACATCTGAATTTCAGTTGGAAGAAAGCCAAAAGTTTGCCAGTGAAAAGAGTGGAGAAAGGTATTTTGAAAAGATGAAGTAAGGCCAGGTGCTGTGGCTCATGCCTGTAATCCTAGCACTCTGGGAGGCTGAGGCCAGTGGATTGCCTGAGCTCACAAGTTCAATACCAGCCTGAGCAACAGTGAGACTCTGGCTCTAAAAAAACTAACCAGGCATTGCAGTGAGTGCTTGTAGTCCCAGCTACTCAGGAGGCTGAGGCAAGAGGATCTCTTGAGCCCAAGAGTTTGAGGTTGCTGTGATCTATGATGCCACAGCACTCTACCAAGGGCTACAGAGTGACACTCTGTCTCAAAAATAAATAAATAAATAATAAAGCAGTTGTGTGAAGGCCTGGAGGCATGAGAAAACCTGGTGTGTTGGGAGGACTGAAGTACGCCTGGGAGTGGAGGAATGTGGGCTAAAGCACAGATAAATAGCTAAAGAGCTTGGACTGGGTCTTGAGGGCAGTGCAGATTCAATGTTTTGTTTTTAGTATGAGTCATTTGGGTGTTTATATAAAGGGTGGTGGGGAATGCTGGGTGAGGGAAAAAGTGAAAGAGAAACTTAAAAATACAAGTCATCTGTACATATAATTTACTTCTGTTTTTATTTAAATGACTTGCTCTTTTTACTTAAAAGTACTTTTTAAAAGAAACTTTATATCACAACCAGAAACAGAAAGCTCACAGTGCCAGCTGTGTTTCAGAATTCAGATTTATTTCTGATTTTTTTGTTTTGTTTTGTTTTGTTTTTGAGACAGAATCTCACACTGTTGCCCTAGGTAAAGTGCTGTGGTGTCATAGATCACAGTAACCTCAAACTCCTGGGCTCAAGCCTCCCAGTTAGCTGGGCTCAAGCCTCCCAGTTACAGGTGCCCACCACAACACCTGACTAGTTTTTCTTGAGACAGTATCACTTTGTCATCCTTGGTATCGTGACATGGTGTCACAGCTCACAGCAACCTCAAACTCTTGGGCTCAAGCAATCCTCTTGCCTCAACCTCCCGAGTAGCTGGGACTACAGGGGCCCACCACAATGCCTGGCTAATTTTTAGAGATGAGGCCTCTCTCTAGCTTAGGCTGGTCTTGAACCTCTGAGCTCAGGTTATCCCCCTGCCTAGGCCTCCCAAGTGCTGGAATTACAGGCATGTGCAACCACACCCAGCCTGGTTTTTCTATTTTTATTACAGACAGGGTCTTGCTCTTGCTCAAACTTCTGAACTCAATCCACAGGTCGCAGCCTCCCAGAGTGCTAGTATTATTACAGTGTTAGCCATTACACCAGTTTTACTTCTGATTTAAAAGGGTGACATGATGCATACACCCCACAGTAGTTACCTCTAGGGGGCAAAAGAATCAATGAATATTTCTCAGACAACTGTATGAATATTTACATCAAGTAGGATAAAACTATATGCAACTTGCCTCAAATAAGCTTTGACTCCAAGCTTATAAAAACTTTTCATTTGGGCAGCGCCTGTGGCTCAGTGAGTAGGGCGCCGGGTCCCATATACTGAGGGTGGCAGGTTCAAATCCGGTCCGGCCAAACTACAACAACAACAAAAAAATAGCCGGGCGTTGTGGCAGGTGCCTGTAGTCCCAGCTACTGGGAGGCAGAGGCAAGAGAATCACCTAAGCCCAAGAGCTGGAGGTTGCTGTGAGCTGTGACACCACTGTACTCTACAGAGGGCAAGGGAGTGAAACTCTGTCTCTAAAAAAAAAAAACTTTTCATTTTTCAGAGATTTTTGGATTTTAGTATGTGATCACTTGCTGGAACTAGAAGGTAACAGCAAATATATTCATTGCAAACAAAGCAATGTTATTAGAGTTCAGCTCACCCTCCCAGCTGTGGCTCCAAAGGTGCGATCCTTGTGGAGGAGATTCACCACAGCAGGGAATCTGCTAGTAGGGTTAACAATGAAACTGGGTGCAGGGTGTATAGAACTCCATATAATGTTCTTGTAACTTTCCTGTAAATGTCATAAACTATTCTCAAATTTAAAGTGTATTTTAAAAAATGCCAACTAACACCAAAGGAGACTTAACTATCACAAAATCACTTTCTCATTCAGTGATTCCATTTTGAATATTTCTTCCTCATCTCTAAAATCACTCCATGGGTGGCGCCCATAACTCAGTCAGCAGGGCACCGGCCACATACACCAAGGGTAGCAGGTTCGAACTCAGTCTGCAACAAGAACAATAAAAAATAGCTGGGCATCGTGGCAGGCATCTGTAGTCACAGCTACTAGGGAAACTGAGGCAAGAGAATCACTTAAGCCCAAGAGGTTGCTGTGAGCTGTGACACCATGGCACTCTACGGAGGGTGACATAGTGACACTCTGTCTCAAAAAATAAATAAATAAAATAAAAATAAAATAAAATCACTCCATGGACCTCCCCTTCGCCGGAGGCAGGTTCCCAGGCTTTGGGTAACCCTGGCTGTGGCTGGGCATCAGAGCAGGAGACTGTGCTTTTTCTGTTGCATTGAATTTTCATCAAAGGTGTTTAAGTGGGTTTAGAGGTGCCTTTGAGAATACTGTTTGGGAATGAGGAGTAAGAAGTTTGGCAGAGAAGGAAGAGATTAGGGAGGGGAGGGAAATATCAATGGTCATGGTACTCAGCTGATGGCAGGAGGGACCAGATAGGAACAGATGTGTGTGGCCTGAGGGCTCAGAGGCAGGAATGCAGGGGCACAGAGGGTACATGTGCAGCAGAGTGCGTTAGGGGCTGGCAAGGAAGGACGCTGACTTCCAGAGGGTCAAGGACATTTCACAGGAATTGTCCTGCAAGGGACTGAAAGCATGTGTCTGGAGCTTGGTGCCAGAGACTCAGATTTGGATGTCAGCCTTTTTTAGATCAGAATAAGGGCCTAGGGCTGAAGGACATCTCTGAGAGAGAGAAAAGGAACATTCCACCCTTCCACTCTCACACCTCATATCCCTACCCCAACCCACCCTGCCACAGCTTAAGTGGCAGAATTGGGGGTGGGAGGGGCAGGCATAAACAGTGGAGGGAGAGACCCAGGCTTCCCACAAAGTGGGAAATGGTCAGAGGGCCCCATTTCTAGGTGGAAAGGGGAGGTTGGCTCCTGGTTAGTAAACATAAAGACAGTAGACTTGGGATCTGATGGACAATGGACCCAGACCCTCACTTAGAGGACCTGATGCCCAGGGCTACCATAGACACAGGAACCAGAACAGAAGACAGTGAAAGGCCCAAGTGCAGACACTCCCCCGGGAGCAGGAAACAGGGCTGGCCCTTCTTGAGTCCGCAGGTCTGCCTGCACTCAAGCAACAAACATGTAGACGACACCCGTCCCGCCCGTGTGCCAGTTTTTGCCCCCAATCCCTCACCTAGCCATCAGCCTTGCCGGACCCACCAGCAGCCGGATCCTGTGCCAAGCTAGGGCCATTCTGGGGCCTAACTCAGCTGCTGGAAGAGAAACTGGGGACTGCGAGGCCTGGTGCTGAACCTGGATCCTGGCCGGAAGGAGGCGCCTGTGAGGGCCACATCGGCCTGGCCCTTGCCCTGACCCGTCCACTGTCCCCCATGGCCTGGAGTGGCAACCAGCTGTGGGCCTGCCAGGAAGCCGGTCAGCCTGACATCCCCAGCAGATGTCAGTCTGGGAACAGGAAGCAGCATGTTTGGGGTTTCTAAAATAAATAAATAATAACCACAACCACACGAACCATCTTGTATTCCAAAGTAAAAAAATGCTTTAATGACTAGAGCATTTAGCGCATTGGGGGTTTTCATTGTTTTCAATTATGTGCCATTCTGAAAGGAGAGCACAAATTCTGAGCCTGAATGGAGAATTGTGGGCTGCGGATTTGTGCTGTTTTAAACATTTGCTTTACTACTTTAAGAAGAGAACTGTAAAATAGAAATAATGATATATTATTACAAGTAAATTACACTGTGGAGTAGCATTAATATTGCAGTTGAAACCTAGAATTTGAAATAAAGATGGAAATATTCATTTGTACATAGTTTTTGTTCTTAGGAAAATGATTTGGAATGAGTCAAGAAGCTTCCCTCTGCGTGTGTGCACCGGGTGGGGACTGAGGCTCCCTGGCCCCACACCCCCAGGGCCACCCTCCAGGGTCCCAGCAGCAAGCCCTGGGGTGCCCGTGGGGACAGGGAACCGGGTGCTCTCTGTTGGGGCTGGCCCAGGCATGCTGCCCCCATGAGGCTTGAGGCCAGGCCACTGTGATGATCCCTTCTCGCTCTTCCTTTCTGGCAATCTAGAAATCAGGAGGGGCCAGAGGAAACTTAGAGAAGGGTAAGGATTTCAGGGGGACCCATAAAGAGGAAATAGATGTTTTTAGGAAGACAAATCTAGATTGGTGTGGGAACTGGGAGTCTGGGGGTCCTTGCTATCTTTTTGGTCGTTTCTTTTCAGGTTACGAAAGTAATTTACTTGTGTGGCAAAAAGAAAATTAATGCATTACGAAAAAACAATTCAGAGAGTGGTCATCTCAACAGGCTGGGGTGGTGTTGAGTGATATAGGTACTTGGGGACAGACACTGGGTAAGGAGATGGTGGCACTAGGAGACAGAAGAGCTTTAGTCTTTGCAATCTACATCTCCCTTCTCAAAAGGGGTGCTATTAAAAAAAAAAAAAAAGCCGAGCGTTGTGGCGGGCATCTGTAGTCCCAGCTACTTGGGAGGCTGAGGCAAGAGAATCGCCTAAGCCCCCAAGAGCTGGAGGTTGCTGTGAGCTGTGATGCTATGGCACTCTACCAAGGGTGACAAAGTGAGACTCTGTCTCTAAAAAAAAAAAAAAAAAGCGGGTGCTATTGTCAGGCCTGGTCCCCCATCTGGGCGTCTTCCTCTCCTTCAGGGAAGAAGGCTAAGAGAAAGGCTACCGGAAGAAATTTAGGGCCTATATCTTCCTTCTATTTGTTATCAGTGGAAGCATTTGTTTCAAACCAGTATAATAAGCTGAGCTGTGCTGCCTATATTTTCTAAACCAAACATTAAGGCCTGCCATGGTCAGCTGGAAGTGATGTCTGGAAATGCATCCTTTTGAGCAGGGGTTCTCAAACTACGGCCCAATGGCCATATGCGGTGGTATGATTGTATTTGCTCCCGTTTTGTTTTTTTACTTCAAAATAAGATATGTGCAGACTGCATAGGAATTTGTTCATAGTTTTTTTTTGTTTTTTTTTTTTTGTGATTTTTGGCCAGGGCTGGGTTTGAACCCGCCACCTCCAGCATATGGGACCGGTGCCCTACTCCTTGAGCCACAGGCACCGCCCTATTCATAGTTTTTTTTTTTTTTGGTTTTTGGCCAGGGCTGGGTTTGAACCCGCCACCTCCGGCATATGGGACCGGCACCCTACTCCTTGAGCCACAGGCACCACCCATAGTTTTTTTTTTAAACTATAGTCTGACCCTCCAATGGGCTGAGGGAGAGTGAACTGGCCCCCTATTTAAAAAGTATGAGGAAAAAAAAAAAAAGGTTTGAGGACCCCTGCTTTTGAGGAACCCCATCACCCTAGACCAGCCCTGCACCGCTCAGATGGGGCCCAGACCACTTCCTGACCTAGCCCTGCCCACTCTGCCGAACTGCTTAACCCCAGGCGCAGCCACCCTCTGGACACTTTGCCCCGAGGGCCCTGGGTGCAGGTCACTTTCCTCCTTCATTACCTATGCAGGCCACCAAGCTCACCATTCTAGACTCTCCACTCCCAGCCCAGCTCAACTGCCCAGCCCCTGTGAAACCTTCTGGGGCAACATCTCAGCCCTGAACACACAGCATGTATCTTTTAGCATCCACCATGATGAATTCCCCCCTTTTGTTCATGAGTTACCTGAAGTAACTAGACTCAGATTTGTATCCCTTACCTATTGCTGGGAATAACAACACATGGTTAATAAATGGATGAATTGGCAGTTTGGGAGGCAGGACAAGGAGAGGAAGACCAAGGAAGTACTACTTCTTTTTCTTTTTTTTTTTTTTTTTGAGACAAAGTCTCACTTTGTTGCCCTCAGTAGAGTGCCGTGGCACCATAGCCCACAGCAACCTCAAACTCTTGGGCTCAAGCAATTCTCTTGCCTCAGCCTCCCAAATAGCTGGGACTACAGGTGCCCACCACAAAGCCCAGCTATTTTTTTTTTGTTGTTGTTGTTGAGACAGGGTCCCACCCTATGCCCCTGAGCAGCGTGCAGTGGGCGTGGTAGCTCACCACAACCTCAGACTTGGGCTGCGGGCACCCCGCTGCCTCAGCCTCCGGAAGCCGCTGGGATTACAGGCGCTCGCCTTGGCGCCCAGCTGGGTTTTTCCATTTTTTTAGGAGTCAGAGTCTCACTCTCGCTCAGACGAGTCTCGAACTCCTGAGCTCGAGCAATTCTCCCTCCTCAGCCTCCCACAGTGCTGGGATTACAGGCGTGAGCCACCGCGCCCGGCAAGCCCAGCTATTTTTAGAGACAGAGGTCTTGCTCTTGCTCAGCTGGTCTCAAACCTGTGAGCTCAGGCATTCCACCTGCCTCAGCCTCCCAGAGTGCTAGGATTACAGGCGTGAGCCACTGTACCAGGCCTTACTTATCTATCACATTGTAACAGCACTGCAGAGTAGGCACGATCTCTCTCATTTTATAAGCAAGGAAACTGAGGGTCAGAGAGGTTTAGTGATGTGCACAAAGTCACACAGCTGGGAAAGATTAGACTCCAGATCTGTCTGATTTCTCCAAATCACCTGCTATGGTTTGAGTATTTCTTCCCTCCTAAATTTAATTGAGATTTGCTAACTGCTGTGGTAGCATTAGGAGGTGGGACTTAATGACTAATGCCAGTATTAGTCATTAGGAAGAATGCAGTCTCCTTCTGCCCCTTGCCCTTCTGCTGTCCACCTTGTGATGATGAAGCAAGAAGGCCCTCACTGGCTGGCGCCTAGACATAGGACTTCCCAGTCTCCAGAACCGTAAGCCAGTAAGTTTCCACTCGTTATAAATCACTCATCTCAGGCACTCTGTTACAGCAGCACAAACAGATCGAGCCATCACCTTTTTACCCTTTGGCATAGAGTGAGGCTCAGAGAATCCCCAAGACATACACTGGGCTCCCCCAAGAGACCATTTTGGGGTTCCCTGGAGTCTTTAGGACAGCCCAACCAATGCCAAGGGTCTTTCCTATGGAGATTTGGTTGATTTCCTAATATCTATCTCCACCTTCCACCACTACAACTTTTTATTTGGAAAACTTTAAACTTAGAGAAAAATAGAAGGAGTAGCACAGTGAACCTGAGTGTTTTTTACATTTGCAAATATATGTACACACTTACATATGTATTCGTACGTTAGGGGTTTTGGCTTTTGTTTTCCTCAACTATTTGAAAATAACTTGCAGGCTTGGCGCCTGTGGCTCAAGCGGCTAAGGTGCCAGCCACATACACCTGAGCTCGTGGATTCGAATTCAACCCAGGCCTGCCAAACAATGACGACTGCAACCAAAGAATAGCCAGGCGTTGTGGCGGGCACCTGTAGTCCCAGCTACTTGGGAGGCAGAGGCAGGAGAAACAATTGAGCCCAGGAGCAGGAGGTTGCTTTGAGCTGTGATGCCACAGCACTCTACCCAGGGTGACAGGTTGAGGATCTGTCTCAAAAATTTAAAAAATTTAAAAAAAAAAAGAAAAGAACTTGCAGATACCGTAACACCTGACACCTAATACTTCAGCATGTTTCTTTCAGGAGAAAGATTCTTTCCCATGATCACAATATTATCACACCCAGCCAGTTTAACATAGACTCCATACTTCAATATATGTCTATATTCAAATCCCCCAATTGGTTCAGGAATATCCTTTATAGATCCTTTTTTTTTTTTTTTTGCAGTTTTTGGCTGGGACTGGATTTGAACTCGCCACCTCCAGCATATGGGGCTGGCGCCCTACTCCTTTGAGCCTCTGGCACCTCCCCTTTATAGATCCTTTTGTTTTTTGATTCTAGATCTCTTTAAGGACCATAAATTTCTCTGAGTTATCATGTTTTGTTAGTTTCCTGCAACCTAGAATAGTGCTTTTTTCTTTTTCATAATATTGACATTTTAAAAGCCTAGTTTTCCTATAGAGTGTCCCACATTCTGGCTTGTCTGTTTTCTCTTTCTTCTTCACCCCAAGAATACCAGGTAGGTATCATTGTGTATTTCTCCTTGTCGATTTGCTCCATTGTTGGGAATGTTACCATGTTTGATGACTTGGTGGTGGGCAATGGTCCCTACTTCCCGGCATTCACATCCTTGAGGTCCCCTTCCCCTTCCCTGAGTGTGGGCTGGACTTAGTGACTTGCTTCTAAAGAATAGAATAAGGGCAGCTCCCATAGCTCAGTGGGTAAGACGCCAGCCACATACACCAAGGCTGGCAGGTTCAAACCCAGCCCGGGCCAGCTGAACAACAATGACAACTGCAACAACAACAAAAAAGAAAAATAGCCAGGTGTTGTGGCAGGTGCCTATAGTCCCAGCTACTTGGGAGGCTGAGGCAAGAGAATCGCTTCAGTTGTTCTCAACCTTCCTAATGCCACGACCCTTTAATACAGTTCCTGTGGGTCACGACCCACAGGTTGAGAACTGCTGGCTTAAGCCCAAGAGTTTGAGGTTGCTGTGAGCTGTGACACCGTGGCACTCTACCAAAAGCGACATAGTGAGACTCTGTCTCAATAAAATAAAATAAAATAAAATAAAGAACAGAATAAGTAAGAAGTTCTGGACTGTCACTCCTGAGATTGGGTTTTCATCTTGGGAGCTCTCTGTCACCTGGCTTGCTCTGGGGAAAGCCAACTGCCATGTGGGGAAGGCCCTCTGAAAGGGCCCACATGTGTGATCTTGGAAGCAAATCTTCTGCGGCCTGCCAACAGCCACCTGAGTGCAAAAGTCTACTATAATAACCTTTATTTATTTATTTTTTTTGCACTTTCTGGCCGGGGCTGGGTTTGAACTCGCTACCTCCAGCATATGGGGCTGGTGCCCTACTCCTTTAAGCCACAGGTGCCACCCTACAATAACCTATTTTTGATAGTTAGTGGTTTCATTAACCAAACTTTGTTAGGGCAAGTTCCTTCAAGCTGATGTCAGCATCCCTTTGACATAACACGGTCGGTTCTTTCAGCACTCCCTTACTTCCTGGCTCACGTTGTATTTTCCCTGCTCTAGATCTGGAAGTAGCTATTGTTTCTAAGTCTTTTTTTAGTGGGGAATAGCATTCAGGCCACTAGGTTTGCTCATAGCTACTGGGATATCATTGCTTATACGTCCTTTTAATAGACAGAGCTAAGAAATGCATTTTTTTTAAGAAATGCATTTTTTAAACAAAGGAATTAAAAAGAAAATTGGCTAGGTGTACTGGTTTGCATCTATAGTCCCCTGAGAAGCTGAGGCAAGAGGATTGCTTGAGGTCAGGAGTTCGAGACCAACCTGACCAAGGGCAAGACCTGACTTCTACCAAAAAAAAAAAGAAAGAAAGAAAGAAAGAGAGAGAGAAAAGAAAAAGAAAAATTATCCAACCAGGTATTGCGTGGACATCTGTGCTCCCAGCTATTCTGAGTCTAAGGCAGGAGGATCCCTTGAGCTAAGGAGTTTGAGGTTGCTGTGAGCTGTGATCATGCCAGAGCACTTTATCTTGGGGACAGCTCAAAAAATACAGAGAGAAGGAGAGAGAAATGTCCTCTAATTCAAATTCGACTCCACAGGGTTCTTCCTTACCTTCCCATTCCAAATTTGTTTTCTTTTTCTTTTTCCATAATGAGAATCCTGATTTCCTAATAAATCAGTACATTTAATCATTTGCTCTATTTTACAACACACCTAAAATACTTTCAGAATTACTACTCCAATACTATTTTTTTTTTTTTTTTTTTTTTGCAGTCTTTGGCCAGGGCTGGGTTTGAACCCGCCACCTCCGGCATATGGGGTTGGCACCCTACTCCTTTGAGCCACAGGCACCGCCCCCAATACTATTTCTAATAATAAGCCTTTTAGGAAAATTTCAAGACATCTTTATAGTTTTATTTGTTCTTAGAATACATTCTACTAAGGGTAGACAGAATATTACATTCATAAGTCAATTCTTTTTTTCTTCTGTATGGTTCTGTTATCTATTTCATATGCAATTATGTTCCTTTATTTCTATTTATACCTAATTATTATTTTTTTTTTTTTGTAGAGACAGAGTCTCACTATACGGCCCTCGGGTAGAGTGCCGTGGCATCACACGGCTCACAGCAACCTCTAACTCTTGGGCTTACGCGATTCTCTTGCCTCAGCCTCCCGAGCAGCTGGGACTACAGGCGCCCGCCACAACGCCCGGCTATTTTTTGGTTGCAGTTTGGCCGGGGCTGGGTTTGAACCCGCCACCCTCGGCATATGGGGCCGGCGCCCTACTCACTGAGCCACAGGCGCTGCCCTATTTATACCTAATTTTTAATTTAATGTATTTCTTTTTTCAAATCTTTTAACATTTAAAAAGAATTAAATATGTAAAATGTTCATGTGTGCATGGTTCAAAAGTCGAAACTCTATCTAAAAAAGTATACTCAGAAGTCTTACCCCTGTCCTAGTGCTTCTGTTCCGTTCCTACCAATCCCCAAGAGGCAACCGTGTTTCCTTGTTTTTGGTTTAGTCTTCCTGTGTTTCTTTTTCTTATACAAAGTGGCATATTATATTCATTCTGCAATACTTTAATTTTTTCACTTATATCCTGGAAATCATTACATGTTAATTCATAGAAATAGTCCTCAATCCTTTATCAGCTGTGTAGTTTTCCATATGTGAATGCATCATAGTTTATTCAATTAGTATCCTAGCTGAATGAAACTTAAGTTGTTTCTAATATTTTGCTATTGTAAATAATGTCTCCGTGAGTAACCTTATAAATATATTGTTTTATATTTATGGAAGCGTACTTTCAGGATGAATTTCTGGAGTTAAGATTGCTGGATTAGGCTTGGTGCCTATGGCACCAGCCACATGCACTGAGGCTGGCAGGTTCAAACCCAGCCTGGGCCAGGTAAACAACAATGACACCCGCAAAAAAAAAAAAAAACAAAAAAAACAGCTGAGCGTTGTGGCAGGCGCCTGTAGTCTCAGCTACTTGGGAGGCTGAGGCAAGAGAATCAGTTAAGCCCAAGAATTGGAGGTTGCTATGAGCTGTGATGCTACAGCACTCTACTGAGGGTGACATAGTGAGACTCTGTCTCAAAAAAAGAAAAAAAAAAAGGCGGTGCCTGTGGCTCAAAGGAGTAGGGCAACAGCCCTATATTCTGGAGGTTGGGGGTTCAAACGCAGCCCCGGGCAAAAACTGCAAAAAAAAAAAAAAAAAAGAAAACAAGACTGCTGGATCAAGGGTAGATTGCTTGAGCTCATAAGTATGAGACCAGGCTAGCAAAAGCAAGACACTGTCTCTACTAAAAGTAGAAAAACTGAGGCAAAAGGATCGCCTGAGCCCTGCATTGGAGGTTGCTGTGAGCTATGATGCTAGGGCACTCTACCCAGGGCAACAGCTTGAGACTCTGTCTCAAAAAAAAAAGTAGTTCTAAGATGCATTTATAGCATATAAGTGAAGCTAAACTTATAACGTATTATAATCTAGCTACATATTTTTGTGCATGTATGTGAATTGTTCATCACTTTTGCCTAATTTTCTATCAAGTTTTGGCCTTTTTTTCAATGTTGTTTCTATATTCCTGATATTACAGACTACACTTTATCTGTTACATATTTTGCAAGTATCACAGTGTTTATTTTCTTGCTAGGCACAGATTTTTTAATGTTGTTGAATTTATTAATTTTTATTGTATCTGACTATTTTACTTTTCTTTTTTCTTTTTTTGAGACAGACCCTCAAGCTGTCCCCCTCGGTAGAGTACCCTGGCATCACAGCTCACAGCAACCTCCAACTCCTGGGCTTAAGCGATTCTCTTGCCTCAGCCTCCCGAGTAGCTGGGACTACAGACGCCTGCCACAATGCCCAGCTATTTTTTGGTTGTAGTTGTCATTGTTTTTTGGCAGGCCCAGGCTGGTTTCGAACCTGCTAGCTCTGGTGTATGTGGCTGGTGCCTTAGCCACTTGAGCTATAGGCGCCGAGCCTATTTTACTTCTCATCAGGAGCCAGTTATTTGGGAATTGGGCTGAGCTTGGACTGGATTTTCATGTCTTTGGTGTCTTAAGCATGTCCCTTTTCGTGAGGCACAGCAGTGAGACCGCTCTTCCCTTCTGCCAAGAAGGCAAATGGGGGGTGGTATGGGCCCAGACAGTCTAATTGGGTTTTTAATCTGTTTCCTTCCCTGAAATTCTGCATCTCTCCCCTTGACCTAAGAAGCCCAGGTTGGAGACAATCGCTTAGCTCGCACTGGGGAGGGCAGACGCCACATGGGAGAGGTAACTGTCTTCTCTCTCAGCTGGAGGAGTTCGTATTCTGAGCTGCCTTGGTTTATACCTAGGTTTTAAATCGTAGAAAGACTTCTACATCTAGGGTATAAATAAATCCACTGATGTTTCTTTTAATAGTTATCTGGTTTTATTTCTTACGTTTATTTTTCTGATCCATTTGGGGTTTATTCTGGTGGATGGGAGAAGACATGGATCCAATTTCCTAACAGGAAAGGTGGCCCCACAGAGTGGGGGTGGGAGGCGTGGGGAAAATGAGCTGAGATTTTTATGGTCTGGGCCACGAGGTGGCGTTCCTCCAGGTTCATTTCCATGGGACTGTAGGAGAAAATGTAAGTTTTCAAAAGAAAAAGGAAATGACTTGTTAGGTTTAATTAGCCAAGAGGAAGTCCTAGTAAAAAGTTCCCCTCTGTCCATGCAAACTTGATTTCTGGAGCCAGGCTCCTTTCCTCATGTTAGAAAATATCATTTCCTCCAAGTCTGTTTCCTGCCAGGAGGCTGATGTGGGCCAAGCATGTATGTGCAAAGATTGCCTTTGCAGTGACAGCTCTGGGCCCTGGCACAGGGCAATGGGAGAGAAAAATCAAGAAGTCAAGACGGCCCTGCCCCGAAGGTGCTTCTTGGGGAGCCTGGGGCTGGGAATGGCAAGAGCTTGGTTCCTGTCCTGGTGCTGGTGCCAACTGACCCTGTCCTTTCAAACCTGTTACTTAGCCTTCTCTTCTTCAGTCTCCTCATCTGTAAAATGAGACAATAATGCCTTCCTAACAAGGTGCCAAGGACTTCAATGGGATAAAATGATACATGTGTGCTGCAAAGTAAAAATCGTTGGAAATGTGTTCCCACATTATTATGGTTATGTTTTGTCATAGAGTACAACCTCTGTGAGTTGACCACCCATGGGACTATAACAAACTGGTCCACATACAGAGGTGGTCAACATAAGGAGCTAGGTCTGCTGTACTGATGGTTAAACATGGGGCTTGTCCTGTCTCTGAACATTAGGTCAACTTAAGGAGGTGGCTAACGTAGGAAGGTAGTTAGCTTTGGAGGTTCTACTCTATAGGGATATAGCTCTCTGAAAGCTCTATTATATCTTATATCATAAGAACTTGTATTTATAGGCTTATTTGGTGTGGTAAGGTGATTTTTCTATGTATTGTCTCTTTTGTGGGGGGACACAGCCTTAATGAGAAAAGGACTTAAGAAGGGCTGCCAAAGTAAAGACTTAAGGAGGTCTGTGATGAGCTTTCCCCTGAAGTTGTGTGTAGAATCGTGTGTGTGTGCGTTCTTCCCAGCTTGTATCAGATTACTAAAGGCATTCATAGCTCAAAAGGGGTCTTGAGGCTCGGCGCCTGTAGCTTAGTGGCCAGGGCACCAGCCACAGACACCGGAGCTGGCAGGTTCAAATCCAGCTAGGGCCTGCCAAACAACAAAGACAACTACAACCCAAAAATAGCCGGGCGTGTGGCAGGCAACTGTAGTCCCAGCTACTTGGGAAGCTGAGGCAAAAGAATCACTTGAGCCCAAGAGTTTGAGGTTGCTCTGAGCTATGACACCACAGTACTCTACCTACTGAGGGCAACATAGTGAGACTCTGTCTCAAAAAAAAATGGGGGGGTCTTGAAAAAAGGAAGCCAGACCTGTCCCAGGGTCTCCTCCACATTTGGTTTCTGGAAGGCCTGAGCTGATTCTGGTCCTTTCTCAGGCCCCAAATGGGGTCTTAGGGCCACAGTGTCACTTCTTGCTGTAGCTGGTCTGGAGAGAAAAAGAGAAGAGATCTGGGAAAGGCCTGTCATATCTAGAAACCGAAGATGAAACTCTAAGTTAAGTATCACTCCAACGGCAGCCCTGCAAAGAGTTCAGTAAACAATTTAGTCCTGCACACTTTTTTCTACCAAACATGGTGGTTTTCTCTCTCTTCCTCAAATGGGTCAAGTTTGTTCCCACTATCTGCAGAGACTTTTTCATCTACCTAGAATATTCTTGCCCAGGCTCTTCTCCTGGCTGGCCCCTTCTTATTCAGGTCTCTCTCCAGTGTCATTTCCTTGGAAAAGTCCATCCTGATCACACATTATCTAAATTATCTTCCAAGAGCACTTGTTACTTGGGAAATCATCTTTTTTTATTTTCCACAGTCTGCTCCCCATCCAACAGAATACAAACACCTGCTCGGCACCCATAGCCCAGTGGTTACAGTGCTAGCCACATACACCAAAGGGGCTGGTTCGAACCCAGCGCAGAACAGCTAACCAACAATGACAACTGCAACAACAACTACAAAAAAAAATAGCCAGGCGTTGTGGCGGGCACCTGTAGTCCCAGCTACTTGGAGGCTGAGGCAAGAGAATCGCTTGAGCCCAAGAGTTTGAGGTTGCTGTGAGCTGTGACGCCAGGGCACTCTACCAAGGGTGACATAGGGAGACTCTGTCTTAAAAAAAAAGAAGAATACATGGGCGGCACCTGTGGCTCAGTCGGTTAGGTGCCAGCCCCATATACCGAGGGTGGTGGGTTCAAACCCGGCCCTGGCTGAACTGCAACAAAAAAATAGCTGGGCGTTGTGGCGGGCGCCTGTAGTCCCAGCTACTTGGGAGGCTGAGGCAAGAGAATCGCTTAAGCCCAGGAGTTGGAGGTTGCTGTGAGCTGTGTGATGCCATGGCACTCTACCGAGGGCCATAAAGTGAAACTCTGTCTCTACAATAAAAAAGAAGAATACAAACACCTTTGAACAGTAACCATGTGTTATTCCCAGCTCTTGGGAGTTTTGGGTAAAGGATGCCGGAAACACAGCAGTGGAGCTGCTCACGGGCAACAAAATAACCTCATCCCTGCCTCATTCTGGTCCTTTCTCAGGCCCCATGGATAGCTGTCCAAAGGTGGGCTGGTGGGCTGTGTAGGAACGTGAACAGGGAGAAAGCAAACCCAGTGAGACAGGATGGTCTGGTGTTGGAGAGGGAGCAGATTCTGCCCACAGCTGAGGATGTGGCCTTTCTCTTTTTAGTAGAAGCTATAGCCAGATGTGGCTAGGCAAGGGTTAGCCAACAATTGTCAGTCCCTTGGCAGAGTCTTCTATTTGAAACTTTAGATAGGCTGTCCAGGTAATAATGTTTAGAGACCTTTCTTTCTTATTTTTTTTTTTTTGTAGAGACAGAGTCTCACTGTACCGCCCTCGGGTAGAGTGCCATGGAATCACACGGCTCACAGCAACCTCTAACTCCTGGGCTTACGCGATTCTCTTGCCTCAGCCTCCCGAGCAGCTGGGACTACAGGCGCCCGCCACAACGCCCGGCTATTTTTTTGTTGCAGTTTGGCCGGGGCTGGGTTTGAACCCGCCACCCTTGGCATATGGGGCCGGCGCCCCACTCACTGAGCCACAGGCGCCTCCCTAGAGACCTTTCTTATGAAAGATACCACAGTGCCTGGGAATCATTATCATTAAGAATATTTATTTTTAATCCCAAATGTCTTAATTCATCTACCCTTGAGAGATCATTTCGTCTTGTATCGTGTGCTACCTCAGCAGAAAAAATGCTTTCCTCAAATGTGTCAGTTCTATTTTTAAAAAGGTTCAGTGACCTATTTCTGTAATTCTCACAGACACTGAAAGAACAGCAGTCTATTTAGGCTCAGCTCTGTCACCGAAAACTTGGCCCTGCAAGGTGTTGCCTAGAGAGGCTCTATCTTGCTTCACAATGAAGCAGTGTAAATAAGAGGAGCACAGAAGCCCCCCTCATCCACAGAGGGGTTACCAGCAATTCCTGAACCTTATATGTACCATGTTTTTCCCTCTACACACACACCTACGAGAAAGTCCAATTTGTACATTGTACACAGCAAAAAGTTAACAGTAATAACTAATAATAAAATAGAACAATTCAGTTAAACAAGGGTTTCTGGAGCCTAAGCACTGCCATACCATGACAGTCTGACAGCAGAGAGGGCTAGGAAGTGACTCATAGGTAGGTAGCATCTGTGGCGTGCGTACTCTGGACAAGGGGATGATTCATAGCCCGATGGGGACAGAGCAGGGTGGTGCAAGATTTTATCATGATTCTCAGAACGGTGCGCGATGTAAAATTTAGGAATTGTTGATTTCTGGAACTTTCTGTTTAATATTTTTGGAGCAAGGCTGACTGCAGATAATTAAAACGTTGGAAAGTAAAACTTAGGATGGGAGGACTACTATGTTATCAGGGTGAGATCATGAGAGCTTAAAACACACACACGTACAACATGCTTCTCCGTTTTTTTTTTTTTGACACAGAGTCTAACTTTGCTGCCCTTGATAGAGTGCTATGGCGTCACAGCTCACAGCAACCTCAAACTCTTGGACTCAAGTGATTCTCTTGCTTCAGCCTCCCAAGTAGCTGAGGCTGCAGGCACCCACCACAACATCTGGCTATTTTTAAAGGCAAGGTCTTTTTCTGGCTCAAGCTAGTCTTGAACCTGTGAGCTCAGGCAATCCACCTGCCTTGGCCTCCCAAGTGCGAGCATTACAAGTGTGAGTCACCACGCCCAGCCCGCTTCTCCATTTTTTTAACAATGTCATGTTCACTACACTCCTAGGAGAGCAGGAGATTGCTTAAGAATCAACCATTTCCTGGACAAAGAACTTAAAAATACAACTTACAAAAGAGGAACTATAACTCGTCAACTGAGATGTGTAAGAGTGGTGAGCCCCTCTAGTAATCCAGGAAATGAAAACTATCACACCACTTTCCAAAACTACTAACCTACAGAGTGAGAAGTCAGAACAGTCATTACCCGGGGCTGGGAGGGTGGGAGGAGGGCCCATGGCAGTCACCTCTAAGGTTCTGGTAATGTTTCTTAATCTGGGTGCTGGTTACTCAGGGGTGTTCGCTTTGAGAAAATTTACTTAGGACTTGTGTACTTTTCTGAATGTATAATAAGCATCACTATAAAATTACACTTTTAAAAAAAGCTCACTTCGGGCGGCGCCTGTGGCACAAAGGGGTAGGGCGCCAGTCCCATATGCCGGAGGTGATGGGTTCAAACCCAGCCCAGGCCAGAAACTGCAAAAAAAAAAAAAGCTCACTTCTGGGGCGGCGCCTGTGGCTCAGTGAGTAGGGCGCCGGCCCCATATGCCGAGGGTGGCGGGTTCGGACCCAGCCCCAGCCCCAGCCAAACTGCAACAGAAAAATAGCTGGGCGTTGTGGTGGGTGCCTGTAGTCCCAGCTGCTCGGGAGGCTGAGGCAAGAGAATCGCTTAAGCCCAAGAGTTAGAGGTTGCTGTGAGCCGTGTGACACCATGGCACTCTACCCAAGGGTGGTACAATGAGACTCTGTCTCTACAAAAAAAAAAAAAAAAGCTCACTTTCTAGGCTAGGCGCCCGTAGCTCAAGTGGTTAGGGCTCCGGACACATACACCGAGGCTGATGGGTTCGAACCAGGCCTGGGCCTTCCAAACAACAGTGACAACTGCAACAAAAAAATAGCTGGGCATTGTGGTGGGTGCCTGTAGTCCCAGCTACTTGGAAGGTTGAGGCAAGAGACTTGCTTAAGCCCAAGAGTTGGAGGTTGCTGTGAGCTGTGATGCCAGAGCACTCTACTGAGGGTGGCAAAGTGAGACTCTGTCTCAAAAAAAAAAAAAGCTCACTTTCTATTAAGTCAGAAAATAGTCAGAAATCTTTTTTTTTTTTTTTTTTTGTAGAGACGGAGTCTCACTTTATGGCCCTCGGTAGAGTGCCGTGGCCTCACACAGCTCACAGCAACCTCCAACTCCTGGGCTTAAGCGATTCTCTTGCCTCAGCCTCCCGAGTAGCTGGGACTACAGGCGCCCGCCACAAGGTCCGGCTATTTTTTGGTTGCAGTTCAGCTGGGGCCGGGTTTGAACCCGCCACCCTCGGTATATGGGGCCGGCGCCTTACCGACTGAGCCACAGGTGCCGCCCAGAAATCTTTTTTTTTAATGATAATAGCCATAGTGGTGGAACCCATCTGAAGTTACATTAATACAGCCTTCTTTGGGGGGCAATTTTGCAATATGAATTTAAAACTCTTAGAAGCATTCATATTTGTTAATTCAATAATTTCACTTCTGAGACTCCATCTTAAGAAATAATCCTAAGTGCCAAAAAAACTTTATGTGCACATATGTATTGTAATACCATTTATAATAACAAAAATTTATAATAGCAAAACATTAAAAGCAATCTAAATGCCCAACTATAGGCCACTGGTTGAGCAAACTCTGATCAATTCACATAATGACATTTTATGCATAACTTACAATAAACTAAAGTGAGTAATGATGAAAGGAAACATAACACAGAATGCAGGAAAAGCAGGTTATGAAATTGTAGACACAATTACAGCTATGTTTAAAAAAAAAAAAGGAATAACTTTAAGCAGAGAAAATACCCAGAAGATTAAAAAGTGGGTAATGCTTGTGTTTAGATAATGGCACGATGTGTGATATATTTTCTTTAATTTACTCTCCTGAGTTTTTCAAATCTTATTTAATGAGCCTGAACTGCTTTGGTAAATGAGAGAATGTTCAGAGTCAGCCTCCCACATGAACACCAGAGTGCCTTCCACTCTATCTCAGAATGTGCTGTGCTCTGGTCCCCCCGAGCCAGAGTAGTCTGTGCTTTGGTGCGGACTGTCACCACTCCAGGCTGAATGGAGCCAGCGTTATTCAGGAGCAAACCCACTGCATGTTTCCTTTCTGCATGGCTAACTAAAAACTGTCACTTTTTTTTTTGAGACAGAGTCTCACTATGTTGTCCTGGGTAGAGTGCTGTGGCATCACAGCTCACAGCAACCTCAAATTCTTGGGATTAAGCGATTCTCTTGCCTCAGCCTCCCAGGTAGCTGGGACTACAAGTGCCCGCCACAACACCTATTTTTTTTTGGTTGCAGTTTGGCTGGGGCTGGGTTTGAACCCATCACCCTCGGTATATGGGGCCGATGCCTTACCAACTGAGCCACAGGCGCTGCCCCCACAACACCTATTTTTAGAGACGAGGTCTCACTCTGGCTCAGTTTGGTCTTGAACTTGTAAGATCAGGTGATCCAGCCGCCTCGGCCTCCTAGAATACTAGAATTTGTCACTTTTCTTTTCTTTTGAAATAGGGTCTCACTCTGATGCCCAGGCTAGAGTACGGTGGTATCATCATAGCTCACTACAACCTCAAACTTGTGGGCTCAAGTGGTCCTCCTGCCTCAGCCTCCCCAGTAGCTGGGACTATAGGCACGTACTACAATGCCTGGTTAATTTTTCTACTTTTGGTAGAGATGGGGTCTTAATATTGCTCAGTTTGGGCTCAAACTCTTGGGCTCAAGTAATCCTCCTACCCTCGCCTTCCAGAGTGGTAGATAGTCTTAGCAGCCATGAGCCACTGTGCCCACCCTAAAAACTGTCACCTTGCAGGACATAGTGAAGTAAGGTGCAAGGAATTCAGGATGGAGCTTTACATTTTGAAAAGTCATCCCCTTGGTTACAGATAACCTCAGTGCCTAGCTCATGCGTTTATCACCCCCGTCTGCGGTCTTTTCTAGTTCAACAAGAAACATGGGACCCTGCTTCCCTCTCTAGACCTCACCTTCTCTCTTTCCTTCCAGCCAAATGACTCGAAAGGCAAGTCTTTGATAAACTTCTTCAAAGTCCATCTTCTGCCCCCAGCTGCATCCACTGCTGGACCCAGTTCTCACCAGGCCACTGTTCCTGAGCTGTTGTGACCTCTGTGGTGCTGGGTGGCTATTTTGCCGGGATGACACCTGCAGCCGGCAGGATTTCAGCCCTCCTCGTCCCCACTCTAGTCAGATGCATTTGTGCTCCCGCAGTCCTTAGTGGAATACGGCTTGCTCACCTCCAGTTTGCAAATGAGTCTCCCTTTTCTGGTTGCTTCGCCTCCATGGACGCTTCTAAAATATTGAGTGAGTTCCCTTAGGAATCATGCCTTCTCTCTACGCTCCAACCTTTTTCTCCATCCCCAAAGCTTCGGGTGCCTCCTCTTTCCTCCCACTTCCCAAATTGAGTGGTTCAGACTCCTGCTACAGATGTGTGTAGGCCAGCTCCTTCACTTCTCTGCAGCTCAATTCATTCATTTCTTCCTTCCTTCCATCCTTCCTTCCTTCCTTCTTTCCTTCCTTCACAGAGTCTCAAACTGTCACCCTGGGTAGAGTGCTGTGGTGTCACAGCTCACAACAAACTCCATCTCAGTCTCAATCGATCCTGTTGCCCTCTTGCCTCAGTTTTTCTATTTTTGGTAGAAATGGGTCGCTTTTGTTGTTGTTGTTGTTGCAGTTTGGCTGGGGCTGGGTTTGAACCCGCCACCTCGGCATATGGGGCCAGCGCCCTACTCACTGAGCCACGGGCACCACCCAGAAATGGGTCGCTTTTGCTCAGGCTGGTCTCAAACTTGTGAGCTCAAGCAGTCCAGAGTGCTAGGATTACAGGCATGAGCCACTGTGCCCGGCCTGCAGCTCAGTTTCCTCTGTAATGTGGAGAGAATAGCAGTACTGATGCCGACCCCAAAGGCAGCTGAGAGGACAAGGGCTTCATTAGTCCTCAGTAGGTGTCAGCCACTGTTAACATAATGATTATAGGTCAGCATAGATCTCATCTCATCACTGCACCCAGACATCTCAAAGTCCCCTGGACATCTCCATTTGGGGTTCTTCAGGTGCTTTGGAGTTTATGTGCCCAAACCAAATGTATCATTCTTCCCCTCCATTTATTTCTCCTGTCATTATGTCCTTGGGGAATGGCCCCACCAGCTATCCAGACTCTCAGAAGCACCATGAAGTCCTCTATACAATTCTGATTTTGCTTTTAAGTCCTGTCAATTCTCTCTCCTAAAAATCTCTTTTTTATGACCTGTCCTGTGTGTCCTGGCGAATACAGGCTTGGTTCTGATGGCCCAGTTATCTAGTAAGCTCCCTGAGCTCATCACTAGGACTACAAACTTGCCAAAGTCCGTCTGTGCTATTCACGGCTCTGTCTTCCTCCCTGGGAGGAAAGGAGGGGTAAATGCCTGCTCCAAAATATGAGAAGATCGTAAAATTAAAATTAACAAATTTATTTCAATGTCTACAAAATGTAAATTATATCATCTCCTTTAATTGTTAAGTTTTGCTTTCATAAAAATATCATTACATTTAAGAGCAATTTGTAGGCTTGATTTTTCTCATATAGAAGTTTCTGACTATGGCCTTGAGAGAAATCAAAGCCAATATATAGAAAATTAGTTTTTCTGCAGCCAAATAATTTTTTTTTTTTTTTTTTGAGATAGAGTCTCAAGCTGTTGCCCTGAGTAGAGTACTATGGAGTCACAGCTCACAGCAACCTCAAACTCTTGGGCTTAGGTGATTCTCTTGCCTCAGCTTCCCAAGTAGCTGAGACTACAGGCACCCACCACAATGCCTGGCTATTTTTTGGTTGTACTTGTCATTGTTATTTGATGGGCCCAGGCTGGATTCAAACCCGCCAGCTCCCGTGTATGTGGCTGGTGCCCTAGCCTCTTGAGCTACAGGCACTGAGCCTGTAGCCAAATAATTTTTTAAAAGCCAAGTTATAAGAGATCTATCAGAAACAGCAATACATGGCTCGGTGCCCATAGCATAGTGGTTACAGTGCTGGCCACATACGAGGCTGGTGGGTTTGAACCCAGCCTGGGGCCAGCTAAACAATGACAACTGCAACAAAAAATAGCAGGGCATTATGGCGGGTGCCTGCAGTTCCAGCTATTTGGGAGGCTGAGGCAAGAGAATCACTTGAGCCCAAGAGTTTGAGGTTGCTGTGAGCTGTGATGCTACGGCTCTCTACCCAGGGCCACAAAGTAAGACTCTGTCTCAAAAAAACAAAAACAAACAAACAAAAAAAACCCCAGCAATACAGTGTACCTTTGAAGTGGAGTAAGCTGCAGTTAATGCCTGTTCCTAGGTGGGGCAGGGTCTCCACCTGTAGGAGTGCCTGGCCTGGAGGGAAAGCAGACCCATCCTTGTTTCTTTCCTGAGGCACTAAAACAACTGATTAGGAATCTTCCCAGCCCAGCCCTCAAGCTGCTCTAAAATGCAAACGTATTCAGGTTCATTCCTGCAAACATCTGCCTGGGCTCCTCAGCTCTCTTAGAGAAGTCCTCACCCTAGGCCAGATAGGCCCCTCTCATACCTGCTCACCTCAGTCCAGTGCTTCCTAGAGTCAAACCACTTTCCTCTCTGAATTGTAATTATCCGCCTCCCTCTTTTGCCCTGGGAGCTCCCAGAAGGTAGACACCACCTCCTAAGAGATCTTTGTTTAACATTGCACGCATTCCAGAGTGTTGAGGATTAATAGGATGAAAGACATGCTGGGAGGAGGGGCTCAAGGCTGTGCCGGGGTCAGGAAGTGGGGGATGGGGATGAGGTCAGCTGAGACAGGCTATGACTGAATGGATGAGACCTCAGGGGAGGCGCTCAGCGTCCAGTGGACGGACCAGTCAGAACTTAGGTGAGGGTCTGGGAGACAGAAACCTGCGATGGCCTCTAATAAAAATGGGGGTGGGGAGTAGGGAGGAAGGAGGGTTCGAAGCCCCAGCTGTGACTGTAAAGTGGCCACATAGGAAGTGGGGGCAGAGGAGCTGGAAGCCTGGGGGTGGGCCGCTTAAGGAGGAGGGGGAGGAGGAAGCCCGTGACAGGAGTCAGAGTGACACCCGAGTGCTCTCTCTGTGAGCACATGTTCACGGTGTGTGGACCGAGGCCCGCACTGACTGAACAGCTGCCCAGGTCACATGGTAGGAAGCAAAGGAGCAGGGACTCAGCTCCAGGCTGGTCATAAAGCTGAGTGGCCTTCAAGTAAGGGTGAGGCTGGGGCGGTGTCAGAGGTGCCATGAGAAGGCTGTGAAGCCAGGCAGTGGGACCAGAGGTAAGGAAGGGACATGGGGAGGAGCTGCTGCTTACAGCAAGACGGTTGGCCACTTCACGGGTGTATTTGGTACTTTTTCCCACATCAAGAAGCAATAGCTAGTTAATATTTTAATAATTTTGATGTCTTTTAAAAAATTGCCTTTGAATGTAGCAATAAAAATCTAAGTCCTCCTCCATTACTCTTTTAACTCCTCTTCTTTAAAGCTGCAACAAACACTGGAGGCCTTTCTGTCTGGTATTCAACTGTACGGATTTTCTTTCCTTTTCTTTTTTTCTTTTTTAATTGTTTATTGCTTTCCTTTGGGAATGTAATAACCCCAAATAGTATGGCCTTTTCTTTCTTATTTTTTTTTTTTTTGAGACAGTCTCACTATGTTGCTCTGGGTAGAGTGCTGAGGTGTCACAGCTCACAGCAACCTCAAACTCTTGGGCTTAAGCAATTCTCTTGCCTCAACCTCCCAAGTAGCTGGGACTACAGGCACCCACCACAATGCCTGGCTACTTTTTTGTTGTAGTTGTCATTCTTGTTTGGCAGGCCTGGGCTGGGTTCGAACCCTCTGGTGTATGTGACTGGTGCCCTAGCTGCTGAGCTACAGGCACCGAGCCAGGCTTTTATTTATTTATTTTTGAGACAGTTTTACTCTGTCACCCTGGGCAGAGTGCTGTGGTCTCATCCTAGCTCTTTCTAATCAAAATGGGGGTGGGGAGTAGGGAACCTCTAGTAAAGTACCAAATACATCCAGCAACCTCAAACTCCTGGGTTTAAACAATCCTCTTGTCTTAGGTCAGCTACCTGAGTAGCTGGAACTATAGGCTCCTGCCACAACTCCTGGCTAATTTTTCAATTTTGGTACAGCCAGAGTCTCACTGTTGCTCAGGCTGGTCTCAAACTCCTGACCTCAAGCAATCCACTCGCTTTGGCCTCCAGAGCACTGAGATTATAGGTGTGGGAGAAAAAAGTTTGCATGACCCATTTTTTAAAATATTTTCTTCGCCCACAGACACTTTTCCAGAGCCCTGTTGCCTGCAGAGCCTGCTGGAGAAGTGAGGAAGGAGGGGTGCTCTGCCCCTCTGAGGCCCAGGCATCTCTGGATGTCTGTCACCAGGCATCTTCCCTGACTGACTTTTCACCTCCGCAGAGTCTCACACCACCTGGGGATACCAGCCCTGACCATCCTTCCTAATCGGGGCAACCAGCCCCTGCCCCAGGCTGCCAGAATTCTCCATCTCCCTTGCTCTACTGTTCCCCCCCACCCCTTTGGCAACTGTCAGCTATATTATCTTTTTCCTTCCCTGATCTTTCCCAAGGCCTAGAGTAGTTCTGGGCACTTAGTAAGAGCTCAATTTTTATTTTTGGAGTAAATAAAGGGAGTTACTTTTTCATGACTCCATGGAACAGGAAGGGCTCCAGGCCCTGGAAGATGGGCATCCTTTCCTGAAGAGAGGGATGCAGGAAAGGCATTCCGGGTGGGGCAGCAGCTGGAGCAAGTGCTCACAGATAAGATCAGCCTCCTGGAGGTACCCAGCAGGCTGGGTGAGTGCTGCCTAGGATGTGGGCTTCAAAGGCCAAGAGGGAGAGTGTGGATTTTCTTTTGCAGGCAATAGGAGGGAAGGGGAGTACTATTCAAATATTTTGAGCAGGAAAAGGACTCAATGCAAGTGGCATTTTGGGAAGATGAAGCTGGAGGTGGGGTGCCCATTGGGTGGGAGTGGTCCCTTCCAGATGTGTCTTTGGGCCCTCAACCCTCAGCCCTGCTCCTTTCTTCCTGAGCACTCCGGCTCAGTCTGGGTCTCTTCTTACCCGTTCCGTTGAGCTCTCACTGCTCCGAGGTAAACCAGAGCCAGAATCTGCAAGCATGTTGAGCATCTTACATTTGGAGGGAGGGGGCTTTGTCTCTGCCCTTTCTCTGCCAAGGTGAAGTCGGAGGAGCCCTCACCCATGGCCTCTGGTTAGAAATGGCATTCAGCACTGAGGATGCATCCTCCTGCTTCTCCATCTTCAAATTTATGCGGTGGCAACCCTGAAATTCCAAAGAAGTAAAAGGCATGAAGACCTTTGCCTGGTACATCAAGAACGTGAACAAATTTAGAACTACAGCCTTGTATTACAATTGCAAGTCAAACTCCAAGAGGGGTAACCAGCCCATTAGCGCAGGAACCTGGAAACTGATGTTTCTGCCATTTCTCCAAACCCACACACACATACACACATTCATTGGGCCCTTAAAGATCAAGGCCAACTGCAAAGCACCCATTCCCCAAGACTCCTAATTTGTATTGAGAACTAGCTATAAAGCTCCCCCTGGCCCCCAATCTTCCCTTGCAATGATAAAGAGCATGTCACATCACACTAAATGTGACACTTAATCAAAACCCATCTTCTTTAACAAACCCTTAACCTCCAACACACGGGAGTCACCAAGGCCAAGGGACGAGACGGGGAGCCGACTCAGGTGGCACACGCTTTGATTAAGAAGATACAGATGTCCTTTTATTTCACTTTTATCAGAGTTGTAAAATTCCGAATCTATCCCCTTTTTGATTTGACAACAGCACATTTCAATAGAAGTTGACACCAAAAAAAGACCAGGACTTATTCTCTCTTCAACGGGGAGTAGGCAATAATTTCTCTGAATCCTCTTCAGTAATGATCGTCAGAGCCTCTGATCTTCCCACAAGCAAGTTTTGCAGGGAACATGGTTAAACTGGAGCACAAACCTGCCTGGCATCTGGGCGCTTTCTTAAGTGGTATCTAAATACCCTTAATCTATAGGCCCTGGAAGAGACCTCCCCTTCTCTCCTCCTTCCATGGGTCTTTTTTTCTGAGACTTAAATCCTCAAGTGAATTCTTTTGCCAGATTTCGGGGGCAGGAAATCTACTTCCCTGCCACACAGTACTTTTGGCCTTCTGGGGGTTCCAGCAATTGTCCATTTCTATCACATGGTCTATGGTTTTTCTCATTACCTGTTTAGGATTTTGTCTTTAAATTATTAAATCATCAGCTAAATTAGGTAATTTACTACAGTGTTATTGAATCCTGATTATGGATGGGGGATATCTTATAGCAGAGATTTATTTCTGCTTTCAGAAAACTTTCAAGCTTGAAGTAACTGCAGTAATGGTAATCAGAGTTCCAAAGCACAGACAGCTCATGTATTCAGGAAGTGTGTTGCATCTGCCACGCCCCAGACCTGTCCTAGGCCCTGGGATGCAGCTGTGTGCACGGTAGACATACCTGCCTGCAAGGGGCTCACGGTCTGGTTTGAGCTGGACAACATTTTCAACTTTTGTATATACCGTGAAACCTCTGTAAGTTGACCACCCAAGGGACTGCAACAAACTGGTCAACACATGGAGGCGGTCAACAGAAGGCCTAGGCCTACTGTACCGAAACATACATGTGGTGTATGTCTGGTCTTTGAAAATTAGGTCGACTTGGGTGGCACCTGTGGCTCAGTGAGTAGAGCGCCAGCCCCATATGCTGAGGGTGGCGGGTTCAAACCCAGCCCTGGCCAAACTGCAACAAAGAAAATAGCCGGGCGTTGTGGCGGGCGCCTGTAGTCCCAGCTGCTCGGGAGGCTGAGGCAAGAGAATCGTGTAAGCCCAGGAGTTAGAGGTTGCTGTGAGCCGTGTGACACCACAGCACTCTACCCAAGGGCGGTACAGTGAGACTCTGTCTCTACGAAAAAAAAAAAAAAAGAAAAAAGAAAATTAGGTCGACTTAATGAGGTCGTTAATGTAGGGAGGTGGTCAGCTATGGAGGTTCTGCTGTACACTGGCCCTCTTCACCCGCCTTTTGCACTTTGAATTTGGACCTGCAGGCAAGCAGGATGTCTGAGCTGCTGTGTGGCTTCACTGCGACTGGGCCATACTCAGCCTGTGCAGCCTCAGCACCCCCTTGTCTGTTCTGCAATGTCGCTGCCTTTATTGGTCACTAAGCAATGAGCAGAAAAGTTAAAACTGAAAGTGTGGATGCCATTGGCCAGACACGTAGTTTTCATTAACTTTTATAATTAAGACAAAGATGGAAACCATTAGGAGAGAAGAAAAGAAAAATTAGAGAACCCATTTAAAATACTCCAGGAACATCAAATATTGAGTCAGGCAGATAAGTATAATTAGGGTTTTGGACATTTATCTCTTGTTCCTGTGAAAGCAGTCTTTTCTTAGCGCATATGTTGACAGTTGCTCCAGCAGGTTTTTAGAGGGGCAGCGTTCCCCAGGCTCAACCTCTACGCGTGAAGTCTCCCTTTCCACTCTGGTGGGTTGGGTGCTGGGATCAGTGCAAAGAAAAAACTGAGGCATTGCCAGCCCTTCAGAAACGTATCTTTTACCTGTAGAAAAGAAAAGAAAATACCCATCATATTTCAATGCAGAAGGAAAAAAATATTTCCTGAAAAAGCCTAAGTTACAGGCTAAGGGAGATAAGAAAATAGCAAAGAAGCCCATCCTTTGCAAGGCCAAGCTAAGGCTCCTAGAACGGGAAGGTGGAGGTTGGAGCTGAGGGCCAGGGCCAGGAGAAAGAGTGTGTGTGTGTGCCAGGCCTGCTTTGACTCTCGTAGCGGGAGGTCTTTTCCATTGCCTGTGAGGGACAGTGTTGAGCCTGCCCAGACGAGTGTCCAGTGTCTGGCAGAGACTGGCATGGGATTATTCCTGAATACAAGTCTGTTGAATGAGTCGGTGTCAGGTGACAACCAGCACATGATAAGAACAGTACAAATTTGGGGGCAAGGGAAGCAGGAGAAGCCCAAGGCTATGATTGACAGGAACCTTCCCTGCTAGCTGTTACTCAGTGGCACGTGGTCTGGGTCCCATTTTCCTTCCTGCAGGCCCAGAGCCACTCACGCAGCAATGCCGCCTGCAGAGGAGAAAGCCACAGACCTAAAAGTGGTCTGGAGTGCAGAAGACCTAAAACTTCGGCTGGAGTGCAGAAGGCTGTGTTTGTTCTCGAGAGGCCCCCTTCCCCCTTCTTCCCAGGCAGAAGGACTGAGGGTGGTACTACAACCCCTGGTCAAAGCTTCTAGGAGTCTGCCGGGCATGGTGGCTCATGCTTGTAAATCTAGCACTCTGGGAGACTGAGGTGGGTGGATTGCCCAAGCTCACAGGTTCAAGACCAGCCTGGGCAAGAGTGAGACTCTGTCTCTAATGAAAATAGCTGGGTATTGTGGCAGGTACCTGTAGTCCCAGCTGCTTAGAAGACTGAGGCAAGACAATCACTGGAGCCTGAGAGTCTGAGGTTGCTGTGATGCTACAGTACTCTATCAAGAGTGAAAAAATTAGACTCTTTCTAAAAAACAAACAAACAAAAACCTCGGAGTTACCTTTGACTGGCCCCATCTTGTCTCTTCCCTATTGTGCCCTGGAAGGACTTCAGGGAGGACTAAGGACCCGCTGGTGAGCACAGAATTCAGTCACTGTGGAGGCATGTAAACAAGTGTGTTTTGTTTCTTCTCTGTTTTTATAGACAATGATAAAATTGTCTATATTTTCAACTCTTTAGTATAAGAAAATTTTCAACATACATAAAACTGGAGAGAATAGTATAAAGCAGTTTTTTTCAACCCTTTTTATCTCATGGCACATTTGAACCTACAGTTAAACTTCCGTGGCACGCTTAAATTACGTTGATCAAAAAAAAAAGAGTAGGGCGGCGCCTGTGGCTCAGTCAGTAAGATGCCGGCCCCATATACTGAGGGTGGTGGGTTCAAACCTGGTCCTGGCTGAACTGCAACCAAAAAATAGCCGGGCGTTGTGCTGGGTGCCTGTAGTCCCAGCTACTCGGGAGGCTGAGGCAAGAGAATTGCTTAAGCTCAGGAGTTGGAGGTTGCTGTGAGCTGTGTGATGGCACGGCACTCTACCAAGGGCCATAAAGTGAGACTCTGTTTCTACAAAAAAAAAAAAAAAAAAGGATGTTTTCTTTTCTTTTATAACCACACATGCCAAAATTAACAATACCTCTTTAATATTTTCTAGCCCACAATCCAAATATTCCCAACTATCTTCTTAAGAGTTGGTTTGTTTGAATCAGGATCCAAACACAGTCCATGCATTGCATTTGATCGTTATCTCGCTTCCATTTCTTTAATCTAGAGGATCATTTGAAGTATTAAGGAATGGGCTGCTCTCCTCCACCCACCTCTCTGTCCTGGGCTTCAGTGAATTTCCCCAGAGGTGCTCAGAGGCCCCTCCCTATCAGTCCAGGCAGCAAAACCAGAGTGACCAGTGTCTGGAGGAATGAGCATTGTTATGGAACTAGAACTGCAAAGATTTTTCAAAATTCAAGGCAAGAGACTATGAGATTAAAGAGCGAGAGAGGGACTATGAGAATGGAACAATATACGATGCAGTTTCTGTCTTCTGGCCCCAGTCAAGAAAAAGTTTCCACTAGGCTGGAGGGAGAGGGAAGAGGGACCCCAGGACAAACCACCCCTTCTACCCTGGGCCCTAGCTGCAGAAGCTGTGCACAGCTGGTGCTGAGCAGCTGGGCAGTCGCCCTCCCCAGGGTCCTCTGGTGAGCCTTGCCCCTTGGTGAGCAAGCCACGCATGCCCCTTGGTCAGCTAGATGGGCCCTAGCTGTGGAAGCCGTGCACGGCTGGTGCTGAGGAGCAGGGCAGTCACCCTTCCCGGGGTCCTTGGGTGAGCCTTGCCCCATGGTGGCTCATGCTTGTAATCCTAGCACTCTGGGAGACTCACACATCTTCCCTGATGACCCAGTGAAACATGAGCCATTGCACCAGCCAAAAGAAAGCATTTCTTTTTTCTTTTTTTTTTTTTTTTTGAGACAGAGCCTCAAGCTGTCCCCCTGGGTAGAGTGCTCTGGCATCACAGCTCACAGCAACCTCCAACTCCTGGACTCAAGCGAGTCTCCTGCCTCTGCCTCCCAAGTAGCTGGGACTACAGGCGCCTGCCACAATACCCGGCTATTTTTTGGTTGCAGCCGTCATTGTTGTTTGGCAGGCCCGGGCTAGATTCGAACCCGCCAACTCAGGTGTATGTGGCTGGCACCTTAGCTGCTTGAGCCACAGGCGCTGAGCCAAGAAAGCATTTCTTACGCATTTTCTTTGTCCAGTGGGAAGGATGCTCATCACTGCCTCAAGAACATTGTAGTTAGAGGCCCCCAACACTGGGTAGCTCCCTTCATTGAGGGTAAGCCCTGTTACCTAGAGGATCAACAGCACCTGAAAGGTGATCCTCCCTACCCGACCTGGCCAACACCATAATGGATCATCCATGCATCTGGGCTGGGGGTCCCTGGCATTCCCATGCTCCTTCTGAGAGTTCCGCTGTGTGCTTGACTGGTTCCCATATAGAAACTTTGGTAAAAAGAAAGCATTTCTTTTTTTTGTTTGTTTTTGCAGTTTTTGGTTGGGGCTGGGTTTGAACCCACCACCTCTGGTATATGGGGCTGGCGCCCTACTCCTTTGAGCCACAGGCACCACCCCAAAAGAAAGCATTTCTTATTTCCTTTTCTTTCGAGACAGAGTCATACTCTGCTCCCTAGCTACAGTGTAGTGGCATCAGCCCAGCTCACAGCAACCGTTAACTCTTAGGCTCAAATGATCCTCTTGTCTCAGCCTCCTGGGTAGCTGGGACTACAGGGACCCGCCGCAATACCCAGCTATTTTTAGAGACAGGGTCTCACTCTTACTCAAGCTAGTCTTGAACTCCTGAGCTCAAGTGATCCTCCAGCCTCAGCCGTCCAGATCGCACTTCTTCCCTAACTTCTTCCCAGTTAGACATGAGCCATTGCACCAGCCAAAAGAAAGCATTTCTTGCGTGAGAGGATGGAGTGCAGGGGCCTAAGTTTGTCCCCTGGACTACATTCCAGCTTCCGTGTGCTCTTGGGCCCAGGAGAGCTCTTTGGGCCCTCATCCTCTCTTTTTTGGCTCTGGTGGCAGTGTCTGGGAAGGTGCAGCTCTCACAGAGGCCCACCACTGGACCCCAGGGACTCCAACTGCAGCGTGAGGGTGGGAACTTTGGGAAGGTGATGATCCAATGACTTCCACAAGGGCACACGGATCTTGGCTGCTGGCAATCTGGCCTGCATCTGATCAATTTTATCTGCAAAGTATTCAGAAAATTTCTCTCCCAAAGAACATGCTGACCCTCTGAAGACATCCTCAGTTTTGATGAGGCTTTTGCAGACCCAAGATAAGGCTCAGAACGTGAGCCAAGTGGAAGGGGAGAAGGCTCCTCCGTGAGCCCCCACATCTTCCCCAGCCTTCCATTTTACGTGTTTACCAATTGTGAAAGCAAATCCAGCTGCTGGGAATTGCTTCCAGATGACATTATGGGAAAGGAAAACACACTTTATAAAAAAGCTGCAGAATGAAAAACAGAACATGTAGGCTCTGCGGGCCAGGATTTCATATGGACTATTTCCTGATATTGTGCAATAAGTCCGCTCCCGGGGTAAGTAATA
Organism: Nycticebus coucang; assembly: GCF_027406575.1. Classification (NCBI taxonomy): domain Eukaryota; kingdom Metazoa; phylum Chordata; class Mammalia; order Primates; family Lorisidae; genus Nycticebus; species Nycticebus coucang. Next base: position 70,308,511 of record NC_069786.1, on the reverse strand, counting down.
AGAGCAGTGTGAATGTTCTTCTTGCTACAGGCAGGAGACCAGACCTGGGCCTGGACTTGGCAGAACTTTGGGAAGATCATTGACCTCACTGGACCACTATATTTTTCTCCTTCTCAAGAGCTGCTTCCCACCTTGACTTGGTAAGAGAAGCAGTGAGGAAAGCAAGGACGTTTTGCTTTTGAACATGGGATGTGTTTCTCAGCTCCCCAGCGCAGGATTTGCTGTGTTGGCTTTCTTGACGATTTTAGAAGCTCTCTAACAAGCTGGAATTAAAGTGTCCCTTTACTAATTTGGTTTTACAGGTCACTGGATAAACCTACTTAGAGCAGTTTGGAAGAGGATTAGGACATTTGCGGCTCTTCCAAGTTGACTTTCCAGGCAGGGTCAGTCAGCAGCTGGAGACTCCCTTGGCTAGGAGCCAGAACATGAGCTGCAGGTTTTAAAGGGTCTAGTGAACACCCTGTAACTCTATTACCCAAGAAACGGAGAGTTTGCAGGGAAATTAACATGCAAATGTTTTAAAAAAAGCACATATCCCCATGTTTGCCTTCCCAGGGAGAAGCTAGAAAACCTAGCAGCCCAGTTCCCCAGGGCTAGGGAAACAGCCAAAGTGATTGAGTTACTCTTTCCCTGCCTCGGCCTTGAGCAATTCTATGTGTGTGTGTGTTTACAGGCTTCAGGGCAGTGGGGCAATCATAACTCACTGCAGCCTTGAACTCCTAGGCTCCAGTGATCCCCCTCCCTCAGCCTCTGCCAAGCACACCACCACACCCTGCTCTGAGCAGTGCTTAGCAGAGTGAGTAGCTAGTGAATTGCTTTAAATGCAGGAAATCTCCTTAGGTGGTATTATAGCCACTCAGCTTGGGTGGCTATGAGATTAAAATGTAAAATTCAGTTTTTTAGTCTCACTAGCCACATTGCAAGAGGCATATGCTACTAGCCTCTACAAGACAGTACAGATAAAATGAGCATTTTGCTCATTTATTTCACAAGTATTTCTGGACAGCAGTGAACAAAACAAATGAACTCTCTGTCCTTGTGGAGTTTAGCTTCTAACGGGGAAGATAAACACTGGGCAGTGAACACAAAGAGTAAGTAAGTTTTTCTATGGTTGTGTTCCTGGCTGGAAACCAATGAGGTACTCAAGTGAGTAATTGAGAAGAGTTAAAATTTTAATAGTGGGAATATTTACTGAGATGTGGGCAGATTCCAGGGAAACAACAAGGAATGGGGCAGCACGGGAGAGAGTCCCCACCGTGGGGACCCATCACCACAACCAGGCCTGGAGGGGAGGTCCAGGGATCCCTGGATCTGGTGAGAGAGAGCAGAGAGGCTGCCTGACACTCAGGCAGCAAAAGGTGAACTGGTGGGGAAGGGGCCTTAGTACTCAGAGCCTCCTCCCCGCCCTTCTCAGCTCCTGGCCCAACCCCAAGGAAGCCAGAGGCAGGGTGGAAAGGGTGGAGGGGGAGTCAGAGGGGCAAATGGAGAGCATCTAGCTGCATCTAGCAGGATCACACAGTCTTCCAGGAGGGACTGTCAGGATAAGAGGTGGGAAGTCTGGGGTAGCCTAGAAAAGAATTGCCACAGTGCAGGGTCTCCTTCATTGCCATCCCTCCCTCCTCCTGTTTCCCTGTAATAAACTAACTGTGTTCCCTTCCCATGTCCTGTCCTCTCTATGGCTCTTCCTTCTGCCATGTGTCCCATTGTCCCTCTCTGAGCACCCTCGAAAGTGCCCTGGAGCCAAACCAGGGCAGCTCTGCAGAACCTGGGTCTCTGTGCTGTTTACCTGAGGAATAGAGATGGGGACTTTGCAAAATTTTAAATAGATTTTGTTTTATAGAACAGTTTTAATTTTGTTGAAAAACTGAGAAAATAAGGCTGGGAGCAGGGGCTCACACCTATAATCCCAGAACTATGGAGAGGCCAAGATGGGAGGATCACTTGAGTCCAGGAGTTCAAGACTAGCCTGGGCAAATAGCAAGACACTACAAAAACTAGAAAAATTAGCCAGTTGTGGTGGCAGGCACCCGTAGTCCCAGCAGCTCAGGAGGCTGAGGTAGGAAGATTGCTGCTTGAGCCCAGAAGTTTGAGGGTGGTGTGAGTGATGATGACGCTATTGCACCCTAGCCTGGGAAATAGGAAATAAAGAGAGAACAGCACACAGAGTTCCCACACAGCCCAGCCCAGCTCCCCTGTTAATATCTCACCTTAGCCCGGGACATTTGTTACATTAATGTGCTTGTTACCTAAAGTCTATATTTAATTCTGATTTTCTCTGTTTTTGTCATCAGCGGGACTTATCTGCGTGCACATTCTGCCACTCCTAACCCTGCAACCTGTTTTCTCTAATCCCCTTCCATGTTTGCATAAGCTTAACAGAGACAAATCATAGGACTGTTGTGAGTGTGTCCTCACTGCAAGGCAGGAGGGTGAGGAGCTTCCAGTAGCCTCCATCCTGTCCCTGAACTTCTGTACACTCCCCTCCTCCAAGCATCACAGAGAGTTCTCCCATACCCTTTACCAGCTTCCCCTAATGGTAATTCTTACATAGCCATGAGACCGTTATCGAGACTGAGAGATTAACCTTGACACCAGACTATTAACTAAACTACAGACTTCATTTCGATTTCCCCAGTTTTCCCACTAATACCCATTTTTCTGTTCTAGAATCCAATCCAGGATGCCACATTGCACTTAGTTGTCATGTCTCCGTAGTCTTCCCCAATCTGTAACAGGGTCACAGGCTTTCCTTGTTTTACATGACTTCCCCCTCCCCCCACAAGGTCTTGCTTTGTTCCCCAGGCTAGAGTACAGTGGTGTCAGGTCGTCATAGCTCACTGCAGCCTCAAACTCCTGGGCTCAAGTGATAATCCTGTCTCAGCCCCTGGAGTAGCTGGGACTACAGGCTTGAGCCAGCATAACTAATTTTTTCATTATTTTTTATTTTATTTTTTGAGACAGTCTTACTGTATTGCCCTGGGTGGCAGCGTGCCACGGTATCATAGTTTACAACTTCAAACTCTTGGGTTCAAGTAATCCCCTTGCCTCAGCCTCCTGGGGTAGCTGGGACTAAAGGTGCCTTCTATGACATCCAACTAGATTTTTTCTATTTTTAGTAGAAACAGGGTATCGCTCTTGCGGGTCTCCATCTCCTGAGCTCAGGCGATCCATCCTCCTCAGCTTCCAGAGTAATAGGAGTGCAGGTGTAGCCACTGTGTCCAGCCTTCATTATTCTTTAGAGACGACGTCTTGCTATGTTGCCTAGGCTGGTGTCAAAGTTCTAGGCTCAAGAGATCCTTCTGCCTGCATCTTACAAAGTGCTAGGATTACAGGAATGAACCACAATGCCCGGCCTGTTTTTCATGACCTTGACACTTTTGAAGGATATTGGTCAGGTGTTTTGTAGAATGCCCTTCAGGTGGAGTTTGTCTATTTTTCTGAGACTGGACTGAGGCTGTAACTTTGAGGGGAAAATACCACTCCAGGAAAATGTCTTTTGCGTAACCAGAGGGTACTTGATATCAGCATGGTAGATTATAGATAATGTTAAACTTGATTACTTGGTTAAGGTGGTGTCTGCCAGTTTTCTCTATAAAGTTAGCAGTTTTGTTTTTTTCCATACTTCATTTGTTAAAAGCATGTCATTAAGTCTAGCCTACACTCAAGGGGAAAAGAATTAAGATCCTCTAGAAGAAGGAGTATCAAGGAATTTGTGGACATATTTAAAGCCACCACAGTAAGTAATTAATATTTGGGGATAGATATTTTGAAGCTATACAAAGATCTTGTTTTTCCTGAAAGTTTCACTCACTAATTTTAGCCTTCACCAGTGAACCCTGCCTGTGGCAATTATTACTGTGTGATTCGTGATTTTCTGCTTCCCTCATTCCTTCCACGCTTATAATTCGTGATCCTTCTGTAAGGACAGTTTGTCTCTTCCAATCATTTATTTGTTTATTCATCACTTATTTATATCACTATGCCCTATGGGTATTTATTTTATTCCTTGGGTTAGAATCCAATACTATTGTTATTTTATTGCTCAAATTGTTCCAGTTTGGGACAGTAGGAGTTTTGTTGAGTTTGCTCCTGTGTCCTTTTGGGATGATTTCATCCTTTGTTTGTATTTTGCTTGTTTCATGCGTGTGTGTGTGTGTGTGTGTGTGTGTGTGTGGGTGTGGGTGTGTGTCTATTCTGAGCACTCCTTTGCTTTCTTTCAGGATAAAAAGCGCCTGGCTGAGCCCCAGACACCTGGGTCCTAGAATTCACCACTTCTCAGAGGGACTCCCAGGGTATTTTAGATTTCCCTGCTGATGTGTTAGTGATTTTACCTGCTGTTCTAGGATCATACTCCTTTCCCTACCAGCAACTCTCACAGTGCCACAGAGTCCATGCCCCACACAGAGGTTTTGAGCCAATCACTTACGGAAGTGTTCTCTTCTGTAAAATGGGGAATAATCATACTTCCTTATAATGTTGTTACAAGGATTAAATGAGAGAACAGATAAGCAGCAGTTCACATATTGTCATAAATACTCTTTGTGGCTGGGCACGGTGGCTCACACCTGTAATTCTAGCTCTCTGGGAGGCTGAGGTGGGTGGATCCCTTGAGCTCAGGAGTTCGAGACCAGCCTGAGCAAAAGCAGGAGCTGGTCTGTGCTAAAAAATAGAAAAACGGAGGCAAGAGGATCGCTTGAGCCCACGAGTTGGAGAGGTTGCTGTGAGCTATGATGACATGGCTTTCTATCCAGGGTGAAAGCTTGAGGCTCTGCCTCAAAAAAGAAATAAGGCTGAGTGCAGTGGCTCATGCCTGTAATCTTAGCACTCTGGGAGGCCGAGGTGGGTGGACTGCCTGAGCTCACAGGTTTGATATCAGCCAGAGAAAGACCTCATCTCTAAAAATAGCCGGGCATTGTGGCAGGCGCCTGTAGTCCCAGCTACTTGGGAGGCCAACACAAGAGAATTGCTTGAGTCCAAGAATTTGAGGTTGCTTTGAGCTATGACACCACAGCACTCTACTAAGGGTGACAAAGAGTCTGTCTCAAAAATAAATAAATAAACAAATAAATAAATACTTTTTGTAGACACAGGTCATTCTGCTGCGCTAGGTAGAGTGCAGTGGTGTGATCATAACTCACTGCAGCTTTAAACTCCTGGACTCAAGTGATCCTCCAGCCTCAGCCGCCCAAGAAGCTGAGACTACAGGCATGTGCCATTATGCTCAGCTAATATTTTTTCTTTTCTAGAGATGGGATCTTGCTCTGTTGTGGCCTCAAGTGATCCCCTATTTATAATCCCCAAACCTTGGGATTATAGGCATAAACCACTATGTCTGGCCCTGTCACCAACACTTAATAAATATCTGTTGATGACAACAAAGACGCTACTGCCTCTAGTGTAGGTGATGGTTTTAAGGGCATGGACTCTGGAGCCAGACTGCCTGGTTATGTAGCCTCAGTAGAAGTCTCCCGGGCCGCAACCTCTTATCTTTAAAACAAGGATAATCACAATACCTATTTCAGAGAGTTTTTGGAGGATTAAATGAGTCAATATACACAAACCACTCAGAAGAAAGTCTAGCCTTCTAGCTCCATTAACATTTTTCTTTTAAGGGCAGCACCTGTGGCTTAGTGAGTAGGGTGCAGGCCCCATATACCGAGGGTGGTAGGTTCAAACCCCGCCCCGGCCAAACTGCAAAAAAACAATAGCCGGGTGTTGTGGCAGGTACCTATAGTCCCAGCTACTGAGGAGGCTGAGGCATGAGAATCACCTAAGGCCAAGAGCTGGAGGTTGCTGTGAGCTGTGACACCACAGCACTCTACCGAGGGCGACAAAGTGAGACTCTGTCTCTAAAAAACAAAAAAGTTTTTCTTTTAATAAACCAACTTGAAATACATGAATGCTCAATTTAGCCTCCTCCTAACCAACGATATCCGTGGAGGAACGGAGCTCTGGTGACATTGTGCCCAGTGGGAACAGTGAGGGGTGGAGGTTGTTAAATGAGTCAAGTCTGGGGGAACAAGGAAGAGATAACAGATCGCTGAGATCAAATTTGAGGGCTGACTCAAAGTGGGGGATGTAGGAATAAAAGCTCCTGATGACTGCTGGATGTCCAGGTAACTGACAACACAAGTAAGAGTGGGATAGGGGGCGGCGCCTGTGGCTCAGTGGTAAGGCGCTGGCCCCATATACCGAGGGTGGCGGGTTCAAACCCGGCCCCAGCCGAACTGCAACAAAAAAATAGCTGGGCGTTGTGGCGGGCGCCTGTAGTCCCAGCTACTCAGGAGGCTGAGGCAAGACAATCGCTTAAGCCCAGGAGTTGGAGGTTGCTGTGAGCTGTGTGATGCCATGGCACTCTACTGAGGGCCATAAAGTGAGACTCTGTCTCTACAAAAAAAAAAAAGAGGGGAATAGGACAGGGAGAGCAGGATTTGGGGTAAAGGTGATACACTCAGTTATTCCCGTGAAGAGCTGGCGAGATCTGTGGGCTACTCTTTTGGAGATGTCCACTCTTTGGACACATGACCTACAGTTCAGGTTAAAGGAATGGGCTTGAGAAAGAGATCTGAGTCCCAGTGTTCATGTTAACAGAAGCCAGGGGTATGTATGAATAGCTCACAGAACCTCAAACTCCTGGGCTTAAGTGATCCTCCTACTTCAGCCTCCTGAGTAGCTGGGACTACAGTTACCCACTACCATGCCCTGCTAATTTTTTTGTTGCTCAGGCTGGTCTCAAACTCCTGACTTTAAGTAATCCTCCTTCCTCAGCCTCCCAGAGTGCTAGGATTACAGACATAAGTCACCTTACCCAACTTTATCCATTTTATTTCTTTCTTTTTTTTTTTTTACAGCCATCTGATCTTTGATAAAGTATCCATTTTATTTCTTTAAAAAACTTTGTTTTAGAGACAAGGTCTTGTTATATTGCCCAGGTGGGTCTCAAGCAATCCTCCCACCTTAGCCTCCCAAAGTGGGATTACAGACATGAAGTATTGTACCCAGCCTCTATCCATTTTATTTATTTATTTATTTATTTTTTGTAGAGACAGAGTCTCACTTTATGGCCCTCGGTAGAGTGCCATGGCATCACACAGCTCACAGCAACCTCCAACTCCTGGGCTTAAGCAATTCTCTTGCCTCAGCCTCCCGAGTAGCTGGGACTACAGGCGCCCATCACAATGCCCAGCTATTTTTTGGTTGCAGTTCAGCCGGGGCCGGGTTTGAACCCGCCACCCTCGTATATGGGGCCGGCGCCTTAATGACTGAGCCACAGGAGCCGCCCGCCTCTATCCATTTTAAAGTGTACAACTCAGTGGGATTTAGCACACTCCCAGTGATGTATAATCACACCACTATCTAATTTACCAACATGTTCATGACCCCAGCCAGAAGTTCTTATACCATATAAACACGGCATCTCTACCCTTAGGCCCTGGCAATCACTAATCTCTATAGATTTGCCTATTCTAGGCATTTGAGATGATACTATATATAGCCTTTTAAAAAATATATATATAGCCTTTTGTGCCTGACTTTTTCAGTTAGTATAATGTCTTTAGGTTCATCCATATTACAGGATATATTTGTACTTAATTCTTTTTTTTTTTTTTTTATAGAGACAGAGTCTCACTTTATAGCCCTCGGTAGAGTGCCGTGGCATCACACAGCTCACAGCAACCTCCAACTCCTGGGTTAAGCGATTCTCCTGCCTCAGACTCCCGAGTAGCTGGGACTACAGGCGCCCGCCACAACGCCCGGCTATTTTTTGGTTGCAGTTAAGCCGGAGCTGGGTTTGAACCCGCCACCCTTGGTATATGGGGCCGGCGCCTTACCGACTGAGCCACAGGTGCCGCCCTACTTCATTCTTTTTTATGACCAAAGAATAGTCCATTATATATATATACACCACAATGTGTCTATCCATTCACCAGTTGATGAACAATTGGGTTGCTTCCAAGGAGTTAACCTTTGAACTAAGAAAGGCCAGGTGCGGTGGCTCATGCCTGTAATGCTAGCACTCTGAGAGGCTGAGGTGGGTGGATTGCTTGAGCTTCCGAGTTCTAGACCAGCCTGAGCAAAAGCGAGACCTCCGTCTCTCCTAAAAATAGAAAAACTGAGGCAAGAGGATCGCTTGAGCCTGAGTTGGAGGTTGCTGTGAGCGATGATGCTAGGGCATTCTACCCAGGGTGACAGCTTGAGACTGTCTCAAAAAAAAAAAAAAAAAAAGAAAGAAAGAAGAGTGACAAGACTAAGAAGGAGGCTGAGAAAGGGAAGTCAGAGAAATAGCAGAAATATTCAGAATTTAAGTGACAATAGTTTCAGAAAAGGAGAGTTTGATAAACAATGTCAAATGTTTCAGGAAAACACTGAAAATTAACCACTGATAGTTTGGCAAAAAAAACAAAAGACATTGGAGACTTTAATAGGAGCTTTTCCTGTAGAGAGGCTAGGGTAGAAGCTGGATAGTAAAGGGAGATGTGACTTGGGGCAGGAAAAGTACAGCTTTTATAAGAGATTTGGCATTGAAGCGGGAAGAGGGTTAAGGATGAATACAGAAGAGTGGGAAGCGTGTTTACTGCCTGATAAGGAGAAGCAGCTGGAGATCCGAGAGGGGCGGGCACTGTGATGGAGATTAGATCACCTGGGAATTCCACCCAATTCAATCCACATCCCTGGGGGTGGGCCTCGGGCATCAATGTTTTGAAAAATGTCCCCTGATGAAGGTATCAGATAGTCGGGGCTGAGAACTACTGAGATAAGACTTGCTGAGGACAACCTTGGGAGGAGGGACACCTGTTATGCTGAGATGAAGGAACTGCTTTCATGCAGGTGAGCTTGCTGTGACAGCCTGAAAGCTGAGGGATTTTACATTAATTTTCTCTATAAAGCAGCTAAGTTATCTGCTGAGAGAAAGGGATGGGGTACATCTCATGCCTGTTTGATACCCTCTGTCTGTGAAACAAGGATCGTAATACTTCCGCAGTCTGCATGTCAGAAGGGCTGTATTTGTGTTTTTTTCTTTCTCCCTCTTTTCCATATTTTTCCTTTCTTTCTTTTTTTTTTTTTTTGAGATAGAGTCTCACTTTATCACCCTCGGTAGAGTGCTATGGTGTCACACAGCTCACAGCAACCTCCAACTCCTGGGCTTAGGCGATTCTCTTGTCTCAGCCTCTCAAGTAGCTGGGACCACAGGTGCCTGCCACAACGCCTGGCTATTTTTTGTTCCAGTTTGGCCGGGGCCGAGTTCGAACCCACTGCCCTCTATACATGGGGCCAGCGCCCTACCCACTGAGCCACAGGTGCCGCCCTATTTTTCCTTTCTTTCCTCAAAAATCTAGCACCCTGGGCGGCGCCTGTGGCTCAGTGAGTAGGGCGCCGACCCCATATGCCGAGCGAGGGTGGCGGGTTCAAACCCAGCCCCTGCCAAACTGCAACCAAAAAATAGCCGGGCGTTGTGGGGGGCGCCTGTAGTCCCAGCTGCTTGGGAGGCTGAGGCAAGAGAATCGCCGAAGCCCAAGAGTTAGAGGTTGCTGTGAGCCGTGTGACGTCATGGCACTCTGGTACAGTGAGACTCTGTCTCTACAAAAAAAAAAAAAAAAAAAATCTAGCACCCTCAACAATATGAATTTTGTTGTTGTTGAGACAGAGTCTCAAGCTGTTGCCCTGGGTAGAGTGCTGTGCCATCACAGCTCACAGCAACCTCCAACTCTTGGGCTTTAGCAATTCTCTTGCCTCAGCCTCCCAAGTAGCTGGGACTACAGGCTCCTGCCACAAAGCCCAGTTATTTTTATTGTTGTTGTTGCAGTTGTCATTGCTGTTTTAGCTGGTCCGGGCCGGGTTCAAACACTTCGGCCTTGGTGTATGTGGCTAGAGTCCTACCCACTGAGCTATGGGTGCTGCCAACAATATGAAAATTAAAATAATTTAATCTTTAGTCTTGACTAAGTAAATAAATTGCTTATTTTTTTTCCTTGAAATAATCTTAGCCACCCTGATACCCAAGCTGGCTGGACAGCATTTGGGTCCATCTTCAAGCAACCCCTCGGTATCTTTACTGTCAATCCCTTAAAAAACAAAAGTAAAAACAAACTATAATTGGGTGACATGTTTGGGAAAGTAAATACAAACTGTATTGGGCAGCAATTTAAAAACAGAATGGGCAGTCATATATAAATATTGTATGTGTGTATGCCAGCATTTCTCCTCCAAACCCAAGTGTTTTGACAACCCCAGGGGATGGTATCATAAAATGTTATTTTAATTCAGCAAACATGTAGGGTCCTCCCACCATGTCTCTTCATTTGCTTTGGAGAACTATAATTTTTTGCTGTTCAGGTGGAGCCAAGCTTTTTGGCTTAGTTTTTTTTTTTTTTGAGACAGAGTCTCACTATGTCACCTTCAGTATAGTGCTGTGGTGTCACCGCTCACAGCAACCTCAGACTCTTGGGCTTAAGCAATTCTCTTGCCTCAGCCTCACAAGTAGCTGAGACTACAGGCACCCACCAGAACATCCAGCTATTTTTTGTTGTTTTTGTAGTTGTCATTGTTGTTTAGCTGGCCTGGGCTGCGTTCGAACCCTCCACCCTGGGTGTATGTGGCTGGCGCCATAACCACTGTGCTATGGGCGCCGAGCCTTTGGCTTAGATTTTTTTTTTTTTGCAGTTTTTGGCTGGGGCCGGGTTTGAACCTGCCACCTCTGGTTTATGGGACCAGCGCCCTACTCCTTGAACCACAGGTGCTGACCTTTGGCTTAGTTTTTTATGGATAAACCAAGGTATAGTAGTCTGATCATTTAGTCACTTTTACTGTGAAAAAGTAAAACCCATTCACAGGGATGTCAGCACATATTAAACCCATAATAAATATGAAGATTAAATATTGTTTACTTGGCAATTATGCTTCCTTAAATGATAGTCACTATGAGCAGTATTTCTCATTCTTCCTGGGTTTTTGTCATACGTTTAAGTAGTTTTTGATGACTCAGGTAGCTGCAGTCTAGAAGTTTCAAACTGAGTGTCCACAGAATGAGTTTTGATAGTTCTGCAAATGCTTTTCTAAAAGTTTGAATCAGGGGCCACTGCAGTGGCTCACATCTGTAATTCCAGCACCCTGGGAGTGCAAGGGAACAGGATCCCTTGAGAACAGAAGTTTGAGACCAGTCTGGGCAACACAGCTATACTGTCCCTCTACCAAAAAAATTAGCCTGTTTGGTGATAGGTGCCGTAGTCCCATCTACTGGAAACGGTGAGCTGGAAGTATTACTTGAGCCCAGTCCAGGCTATGAGCTATGACTGTGCCACTGTATTCCAGGCTAGACAGAGCAAGACCCTACCTACAAAGAAAAAGAAAGAAAGGGGAGAGAGGAAAGTTTGAATTAGGCCACATTTAGGCCACATACACTGAGGCTGGTCGGTGCAAGCCTGGCCCAGGCCTGCTAAACAACAATGACAACTGCAACCAAAAATAGCCAGGTGTTGTGGAGGGCACCGGTAGTCCCAGCTACTTGGGAGGCTGAGGCAAGAGAATCGCTTAAGCCCAAGAGTTGGAGGTTGCTGTGAGCTGTGACGGCACAGCACTTTACCCAGGGCAACCTAGTGAGACTCTGTCTCAAAAAAAAAGAAGAAGAAAGAAAAGAAGTTTGGATTAGCTGGCAATCTTTAAAAATCAGATGATTTAGGGCGGCGCCTGTGGCTCAGTCGGTAAGGCACCGGCCCCATATACCGAGGGTGGTGGGTTCAAACCCCGCCCCGGCTGAACTGCAACCAAAAAATAGCTGGGCGTTGTGGCGGGCGCCTGTAGTCCCAGCTACTCGGGAGGCTGAGGCAAGAGAATCGCTTAAGCCCAGGAGTTGGAGGTTGCTGTGAGCTGTGTGAGGCCACGGCACTCTACCGAGGGCCATAAACTGAGACTCTGTCTCTACAAAAAAAAAAAAAAAAAAATCAGATGATTTGACCCACCACCCCACGAATCAGCCTGGCTCTCGTGTGTACCATGTCTGGTTCCTCCAGCTTTGCTGCGGTGAGGGAAGTCATTCAGCAGCTCAGGCTGAAGCCAGGCTCAACTCCTTAGTGTGTTTCTTGGCAGCTGCAGACCTGAAACAATTCTGTCTGCAGATCGCTCAAGGTGATCCTCTCCTGACTGGAGAATCTTCAAGTACAAATCCCTTCAGACCCCCCAAATTCTGTTCCTTTTGGCAGTACAGTGAATCTTTCAGTTTTCTCAAATCACTTCTCGTGACCTTCAAGAGAGCTAAATTTGAAGTCTGTACAAATGCTTATCTTTGTAAGACTTGTGCCATAGCACATAAACTTCTACTTTTGTCAGTTCTTAACATCTGCCTCTCTGAATTTTCACATGAATTTCTATTTCATAAGGGTAATTGTATATAAACAATTGTATATAAACAATTACCCTTGTGAAATAGAAATTTCTGGTGGCAGCAGACAATAAAATACTTTGTATAAAAAAAAGTCAGGGACCAGGTGCCGTGGCTCATGCCTGTAATCCTAGCACTCTGGGAGGCTGAGGTGGGTGGAATGCCTGAATTCACCAGCCTGAGCAAGAAAGAGACCCGCCTCTAAAAATAGCCAAGTGTGGTGGCGGGTGCCTGTAGTCCCAGCTACTTGGAAGACTGAGGAGCTTTGAGCCCAAGAGTTTGAGGTTGCTGCGAGCAGTGATGCCATGGCACCCCACCGAGGGTGACAAAGTTAAAACTCTGTCTCAAAAAAAAAAAAAAAAAAAAGGCAGATGATTTAACATCAAAATTCATATTTCTGGCTTTTGAAAACTTTGGAGATGTAGTAACCTGGCCATGCACACCAATAATCAGTGCAGGCTTCATGGGGTCTCCCCACCTTCACACCAGACTTCCCTGCTCCACAGCTCCTGCCTCTCACCTTATGGTCCCTGGAAGCACTTGAGTTTCAGACCTGACTCCTATTCTTGGCCACCTGACAGCTGCTCATAGTGAACTGTATTTGGATTGTCTTTGTCAATATTTTTATGTGTTTCCTCCAGTGAGACAGGGAACTCCTTGAGGGCTGGACTGTTTACTTGTTTTATGTGCTATGTTTCTATAGCCCTATGCCTAGCACAAAGGCACTCAATAAAAATTTGATTGATCAGTCTATTGGGTTCATTGTTTGCAAGCATTTGACTATAGATGAGGAAATTGAAATCGCAGTGATGGGCCTCAGGTATAAAAGCCTCAGAATCAGGTGGCACCTGTGGCTCAGTGGGTAGGGCGCCAGCCCCATATACCAAGGGTGGTGGGTTCAAACCCGGCCCAGCCAGCTAAAACAGCAGTGGCAACTGCAACAAAAATGGCCGGGCGTTGTGGCGGGCACCTGTAGTCCCAGCTGCTCTGAAGGCTGAGGCAAGAGAATCACTTAAGCCCAAGAGTTGGAGGTTGCTGTGAGCTGTAACTTCACGGCACTGTACCCAGGACAACATAGTGACACTCTGTCTAAATCTTCAGTATGAGATTAGTCCTGCCTATGAGGATATGAACAAAGATAGGCTCAATGTTCAAGTGCGTTTCTTGGCAGGCCAGTCCTGAAGTGCTGATCCTATGAATCTTTTTTGAGACACAATGTACATACCAAAGGCTCTGATGAATTCTTTTTATTATTTTTTAGTTATTATTATTATTATTTGAACATCTAGGAAAATGTTGAAGGGTTTGATAAATTTTTGTAAACACTGAACATAAATTTAGAAATATACTTTTTCTGGGGCAGCGCCTGTGGCTCAGTCGGTAAGGCGCCGGCCCCATATACCGAGGGTGGCGGGTTCAAACCCGGCCCCGGCCAAACTGCAACCAAAAAATAGCCGGGCGTTGTGGCGGGCGCCTGTAGTCCCAGCTACTCGGGAGGCTGAGGCAAGAGAGTCGCTTGAGCCCAGGAATTGGAGGTTGCTGTGAGCTGTGTGAGGCCACCGCACTCTACCGAGGGCCATGAGGTGAGACTCTGTCTCTACAAAAAAAAAAAAAAAAAGAAATATACTTTTTCTTCTAAAGCACGAGAAATTATCAACTACAGACGGTACCCCATTGCACGTGAATTATGGAATCTGTATCTCATAAATTCTCTTTGCCTAGTCACCATTTTTCAGTATACTTTGGAGTTTATAATTTTTACTAGAAATAAAGCTTTGTGTAGTTCTTTTAAAAATTCAAGCAGAAAACTTTTGTTTCTAAGTTTACTATCAATAAGAGACCGAAATAACTCACATTTATAATAAATATAGCTAGTTTCCTAATGTAAAAAGGTAACACAGTCTGAGTGGCTATTTTTATTATTATTATTATTTTTTTTTGAGACAGAGTCTCAAGCCGTTGCCCTAGGTAGAGTGCTGTAGCTTCACAGCTCACAGCAACCTCAAACTTGGGCTTAACATGATTCTCTTGCCTCAGCCTCCCAAGTAGCTGAGACTACAGGCGCCCCCCCCCATAACACCCAGCTATTTTTGTTGTTGTTGTTGTTGTTGTTGTTACAGTTGTTATTGTTGTCCTAGTTGTCCAGGGCTGAGTTTGAACCCACCAGCCTCGGTGTATGTGGCTGGTGCCCTAACCACTGATCTACGGGCACCACCTATTTTTATTTGTTATTTAAGGTTAATTTGAGATTACAAAAGAATAAGTTACAGTATTTGCATTTGTTAGGTGAGTCTCTGTAAATGTGCCCTGACCCCAAGGCTCTGAGGAACGCTGTAGTAAAACAACAAAGAACCCATTTTTTTGGGTTTAACGGAATGTTTCCTAATCATCATCTACCTTTTCACTATTTTGACACTCAATCTTTGATTTCGTAATATTCCCTCTACTCAGATGTACTAAATGGTAAGCTATTTTTTAATGATGGTGAAATAAAAGTGTCCTGGGTAAGGCCATTTTGTAAGAATTTGGTGACAGTCCCGCAGGTCCCTGGGGTCTTCCCCAGGGTATTGCTAAAACAGCGTTGGGAAACATGGCTTTCACTGTGCTGGAGTTGGAAGTCAAGGTTAAGCTATCCTGTCTTTTCTATTTTTTCTTCTTCTTTGATTGGGCCATAAATCTCTGAAGATGTAATAGCTTTCATTTGTATGGCATTTTATAGTTAACATTATCACATGCTTTATCTCAATTTCTCCTGCAACAACCCTGAGGGTAGGGATAATTACTTCGTTTTTTACAGATGAAGAAATGGACTCTAAGAGTTTCAACCACTTGCTTAAGACCATGTGCCATCCAGAGGCAATGCGGACTTACACCACTCTTTATTCTAGATCTAATGCTCTTCGGTTACCTCCAACCAATTTTGTCTTGAACACATTTTTTTAGCTTATTCATCAAACCCTTCTCTACACTTGTTAAGCCCTTCTCTACACTGAAATACCAACTCTGCTGTTCTCCAGTGCAGAGGTGAGGACCACCACGGAAGGTGCACAAGCAAGGACATCCAGGGGCTCAGATCTCAGTGCACGTTGTTCTCCAGCTGGGTCTGACCTGGCCTTTTGCTCCTTCACCTACAATCTTTCCCATCCTCCACCTCGCCTCAGGGCCACAGGTCCCATCTGTGTGCAAATATTTTCTCTAAGGAGTTGTAGTGTTGCCTCTTATTTTCCTGTCCTATGGGAGGATTTACTCCTTTGAAAAGCTTCCTTTGCCTGATGGGCCTCCTTCAAACCCATCTCTAAGTTTTTATACCCTGCTAGGGAGGTGTCATTACCCCTCCCCCCACCCCCCCATTCTGAGTCTGGAAGCGCTGGCAGACAGAGCTGCTGGGTCTAGTTCCACAGGTGGCCTTCACCTTTGCCTGGGAGGAAAGAGATAGGAGGCGGAGCGGGCCGGGAGGTTTGGGAGGGGAGGGAGAGAAGGAAGACCTGGAAGGTTGGGGAAGGGGGGGAAGGAAGACCCGGAAGGTTGGAGGAGGGGGGGGAGGAAGACCCGGAGGGTTGGGGGAGGGGGGGAGGAAGACCCGGAGGGTTGGGGGAGTGGGGGAAGGAAGACCCGGAGGGTTGGGGGAGGGGGGGAGGAAGACCCGGAGGGTTGGGGGAGTGGGGGAAGGAAGACCCGGAGGGTTGGGGGAGTGGGGGAAGGAAGACCCGGAGGGTTGGGGGAGTGGGGGGAGGAAGACCCGGAGGGTTGGGGGAGTGGGGGGAGGAAGACCCGGAGGGTTGGGGGAGTGGGGGAAGGAAGACCCGGAGGGTTGGGGGAGTGGGGGAAGGAAGACCCGGAGGGTTGGGGGAGTGGGGGAAGGAAGACCCGGAGGGTTGGGGGAGGGGGGGAAGGAAGACCCGGAGGGTTGGGGGAGGGGGGGAAGGAAGACCCGGAGGGTTGGGGGGGTGATGGGGGAAGAAGGGGGTGGTGCTGGGGCTGAGGGGGGAGCAGGAGGAGGAAAGGAGGCGGGAAGAGGAGAAAGGTGGGGGAAGAGAAAAGTGGGTAGGAGAAGGAGAAGGGCAGGAGAGGAGCAGAAGGCGGGGCAGGGCTGGGTCAGGCGGGGCGGCGGGAACTGAGGCGGCCCGCGCCGTCCCTGCCCGGCGCCGTGTGCGCAGCCCCAGGCCGGCCGGGACCCTGGAAGTCGCCGGCTGCAGGTGGCCCGGCAGCTCCCATGGAGGACAGGGCCCGGCCGTTCCCATCGAGGGCGGGCGGCGTGAACTTTGGCTCCGTTCCGGGGCGCTCTCGCCTCCTACAGTGGGGCACCTCCGGCCGGGGTGTAGGCGGCAAAGCCCGAGCGTGTCTGGGATCTGGCCGATGGGGCTTCGGGGCGACTCGTCTGACTCCTCAGCCAGTCCCCGCGAGGGGCTCCCGGGCCGGAGACGGGGGTCTCCACTTACTGTGCCCGCGCTGTACACTCGCAGAGGACGTGGAGGCGGCTCACTCTTCCCCAGGCTGAAGCGTGTGCGAATGCGAGTGTCCACCCAACAAGGGAGAGCGGCGTGCAGGACGAGGGCGTCTGGTCCAGGAACCGCCGGTGGAGTGCTGGGTTAGGGCTGCCTGAAAGGGGGAGGTCCCCCGGAAGCCTGTCTCCCAATGTGACCCCAGACCGTTGCCTTCCATTCCTGTCCTGTCCTGCCCAGGGTCAGCCCCTGGGATACTTACTATTAAATAGTGATGTTTGCTGTTTGCTGTATTAAACATCATTAAATACTGATATTTGCTGTATGTGTTCCCCCTTCTCAGCTGTTCTCTACTTCCAATCCCAGGTTACAAACTCGTATTTTTGTATCTACTAATGCTCAGTTGGGTGTTTCCCCTTTTCTCTGGACTATCACTCTGCCCCAGGCCCAGGCACATCTCACAGAAGGCTGGGTAAGAGCCCTACACTGCGTAAACTTTCACCAGGTGAATCTCAGCTCTGACATGAACTAGCCGCATGACTTGGGGCAAGTTATTTAACTTCCCCACACCACAGTTTCCACTGCTGGGAAATGGGGAATGATTAAATAAAATGATTCATGTAGGGTTTATCTGGTCTGATCTTTCAGAGCCAAGAGCCCCTTGTCCCCCTTTATTTTGCTTCCTAACTCATAAAATGGGAGGTTGCTTGGCAGTATATTTTTTCTCTCTCTCTCTCTCTTTTTTTTTTTTTTTTTGAGACAGAGTTTTGCTCTGTTGCCTGGATTAGAGTGCTGTGGCATCATCATAGCTCACAGCAACCTGAAACTCACCGGCTCAAGTGATCCTCCCATCTCAGCCTATGCAGTAAGACTACAGGCCTGTGCTAACATGCCAGGCCAATTTTTCTAGTTTTTTGTAAAGATAGGATTTTGCTTTTGTTCAGTTTGTTCTCAAACTCCTAGACTCAAATGATCTTCCCACCTTGGCCTCCCAAAGTGCTAGGATTACAGGTGTGAGCCAGCACACCCAGGGAAAGTACCTATTCTTTGTGGGTGTATAGATAGCTTGTTTCCTTAACCTACTTTTTTTTTTTTTTTTTTGGAGACAGTCTCAAGCTGTTGTCCCAAGTGGAGTACTGTGGCATCACAGCTCAGAGCAACCTCCAACTCTTGGGCTTAAGTGATTCTCTTGCCTCAGCCTCCCAAGTAGCTGGAACTACAGGTGCCCGCCATAACGCCCGGCTATTGTTTGGTCATAGTTGTCATTGTTGTTTGGTGGGCCCTGGCTGGATCTGAACCTTCCAGCTCTGGTGTATGTGTGACTGGCACCTTAGCCACTTGAGCTGCTGGCGCTGAGCCTCCTTAACCTACTTTTTAACTTCTTTAAACATAGTCACTTTTATTTCTACATATACTCAAGGCCACCAATCTAGTGCAACATAGCTTATATTCATTCAATAAGTGAATGTTTATTGATTGATAAATGAAACCTTACTGATACCTACAGAAATATTTTTTTCTAGAAAAGCTGAAGTTATAGAAAAGAAAACTTCATGGGGCAGGATGAATATAAGAACAGTTAAGATATGAAGTCACTTTGTTAGTTTAGGGACATAAAAATGTTTCATGTGTATTAATCTCAACATGTTAAGATAGCTTTACATAAAAATAGTTCATTTTTTTAAACAAAAAATAAACAGGAAAAATTCACTAATGAGTGTGTAACAGCTCCCCTGATGAATCAATTAGCCCCCCCCCAAAAAACCTGGAAGTAAACATCCCAGATATTACAGTTGATGCCTCAGTGCAGGATTACGAGTGATATTTTTCCTTTCTGTTTTATACCTTTTAGTCCTGTCCAACTTTTCTATAGTATGTATTTTGAGGCGCTCAGGAAAAGTACTTTTTTCCAGACCAGCCAATCTTTGCTGATTTATGCTAGAAATCAATTTATCAAAGATATTTCCATTTCAGTAACCAGAATATTCGTCTTTCCTATCTAGGGGATTTCTAGTGTTAAGATCCCAAGCAGGAAACCAAAATCGCAGAAGGGTCATAATAAATCCAGAGTCAAGACAAAAGGGTCAAATGGTCTTAATGCTTATATATTTTTTTTAACTTTTTTTTTTTTTGTAGAGACAGAGTCTCACTTTACCGCCTTCAGTAGAGTGCCATGACGTCACACGGCTCACAGCAACCTCCAGTTTTTGTGCTTACGGGATTCTCTTGTCTCAGCCTCCTGAGCAGCTGGGACTACAGGCGTCTGCCACAACGCCCAGCTATTTTTTTGTTGCAGTTTGGCTGGGGCCGGAAAAATATGAAGAAAAACTTAGAGGAAAAGTATTGTTTTTTCTCAGGATATTCTTTCTTCTAAGGCCATCCCATCCCTAAATATTCAAAATCTGATTTTTATCAGCTAAATTATATATATATAATTAAAGTACTTTTCCTGAGCGCCTCAAAAATACATACTATAGAAAAGTTGGACAGGACTAAAAGGTATAAAACAGAAAGGAAAAATATCACTCGTAATCCTGCACTGAGGCATCAACTGTAATATCTGGGATGTTTACTTCCAGGTTTTTTGGGAGGTGGCTAATTGATTCATCAGGGGAGCTGTTACACACTCATTAGTGAATTTTTCCTGTTTATTTTTTGTTTAAAAAAATGAACTATTTTTATGTAAAGCTATCTTTACATGTTGAGATTAATACACATGAAACAAACTCTTGGGCTCAAGAGATTCTCTTGTCTCAGCCTCCCAAGAAGCTGGGACTGCAGGCGCCCGCCACAACACCTGGCTATTTTTAGAGATGGGGGTCTCGCTGTTGCTCAGGCTGGTTTGAATCTGTGAACTCAGGCAGTATACTGGCTTCGGCCTCCCAGAGTGTTGGGATTACAGGCGTGAGCCACTGTGCCCGGCCTCTAGCATTCATTTGATTAATGCCATCTTTTGAGTGAACGTCATACTACACATTGCTACCATAATCCAATTCAACTTTGAAAAGTAATACATAGATAACATCTCTTAAAATGTGTATATGCTTTTTTGGCACCTCCAGTATATTAGCTGTCTGATTGCATTTTATGACACATAAGGATATGTCTTGTGATTCCCTATTCATTGATAAATGCAGTAAGTTTATAACATTTAAATCTTATTCTATTGTATTCTAATAACTAGCCAAATTAAAAAATTTTATTAGTCCTCTTATCAGGTATGATTGGAGTTTATAAAACATATATACCTTAAACTTAATTTTTCCTGAAAGCATATCATTGTTCATTCATCCACCAATCATTACATGTCAAGTTCAGCGTGTGAATTCTCTGATTGAAATTACTTTGTTTTTCTTGTACTGACTCCATCCTTGATACATTGGATTTATGATTTCCAGCTTTTGTTTTTCGATAGTGAAGAGAAAGCGTAAAGATACTTGTAAAACATTATCAGTGTAGACTTCTTTTAGGGTTTATAAGTTATTTTCCTAGTCTTTTACAGTTTTCTAGTTCATAACTAATTTGACAAGATTTTCTGTTGTTTTTGTTTTAGTAATTAGCCTTATAGAGTTTTGAAAGAAACATTCGGCTTCATTTTCATAATTTGGTTTGTGTTTCATGGTCATCTTTTTTTGCACTCATATTTCATTGCACTGTATAATAGGCATAAAGAAATTTTAGAATTGGGCGGCGCCTGTGGCTCAGTGAGTAGGGCACCGGCCCCATATACCGAGGGTGGTGGGTTCAAGCCCTGCCCCGGCCAAACTGCAACAAAAAAATAGCCAGGTGTTGTGGCGGGCGCCTGTAGTCCTAGCTGCTTGGGAGGCTGAGGCAGGAGAATCGCCTAAGCCCAGGAGTTGGAGGTTGCTGTGAGCTGTGTGACGCCTACCGAGGGCAGTAAAGTTAGACTCTGTCTCTACAAAAAAAAAAAGAAAGAAAGAAATTTTAGAATAAATAATTGATTCTAAACATACAACTCAATTGTACCGTCTCATTTAAAAAATGCTGGTTGTGACCCAATGGATTTATTTCATCCCAGTAAATTGGTATGAAAACCTGAAGTTTGCAAAATACTATGTCAAAGAGTAGTCCCCTAGTTCTGTGCCCATGGGCCTCAGTGGCTGTGAGAGCTGGACAGAGAGTCAGTTAATCCGGTGAGTTGGTTAAGCAGTGTTCCATTAAGAGAGCTTTTACAGTATTAAAATTTTCATGGATTGGGTGGCACCTGTGGCTCAGTGAGTAGGGCGCTGGCCACATATACCGAGGGTGGCGGGTTCGAACCCAGCCCCGGCCAAACTGCAACAAAAAAGTAGCCGGGTGTTGTGGCAGGCACCTGTAGTCCCAGCTACTCGGGAGGCTGAGGCCAGAAAATTGCCTAAGCCCAAGAGTGGAGGTTGCTGTGAGCTGTCGGTACTTAACGGCACTCTACCGAGGGTGACAAAATGAGACTCTGTCTCTAAAAAAAAAAAAAAAAAATTTTCTTGGATTAAAATTCTGAACCAACAGGGCGGCCTGTGGCTCAAAGGAATAGGGCACTGGCCCCATATGCTGGAGGTGATGGTTTCAAACCCAGCCCTGGCCAAAAACTGCAAAAAAAATTCTGGACCAACCACTAGGGTTTGGAAATCTCATTGTATTCAAGTTTTGGCTGTTATGGTTTGAGTTTTAAAGATACCTAGCCTGGATCAAGAGTTAATCTTAAGGGTAGAGTCAATGCTAATTGCCCACTAAGTTTACATTACTTACATATATACATATATACTGTACCTATTATATTGCATATATACGTATATATTTTTTTTTAGGCAGAGTCTCACTTTGTCACCCTCAGTAGAGTACTATGGCATCACAGCTCACAGCAACCTTAAATTCTCGGGCTCAAGTGATTTTCTTTCCTCAGCCTCCTGAGTAGCTAGGACTACAGGTACCTGCCACAACACCTGGCTATTTTTAGAGATGTGGTCTTGCTCTTGCTCAGGCTGGTCTCGAACTCCTGAGCTTAAGCAATGTGCCCACCTTGGCCTCCCAGAGTACAAGGATTATAGGCATGAGCCACCACGCCTGGCCATATTACGTATTTAACTAACCATTGCTGAGTGAAGACTCATGAGTGAACAGAATGCCAGTTTACAGTGGGGACATTCATTTCTAGTGGTCAAAAGACTCATATATGTTTTCTAGGACCCTCACTGCTAAGTCCTGAGTACCTGGGGAACCATACTAGTAAGCGGAAAGTTGTTCCTTTAACTTAAAATCACAAAGGAGAAATGGATGCTGTTTTGGGCTAAATTACATCTTTCCCAATTTTGTATGTCAAAGTCCTAACCCTTAGTAACTCAGACTACAACCTTGTTTGGAAATAAAGTCATTGCAGCTATAATTACAGTTGACCCTTAAACAATGCGAGGGTTTGGGTGCCGAACCTGAGAACTTGAAAATCTTCATACACATACAGATACCTATATAACTTTTTTTTAAATTTATTTATTTTTATTGTTAAGTCATAGCTGTGTACATTAGTGCAATCAAGGGGTACAATGTGCAGGTTTCATATACAATCTGAAATATTCTCATCAAACTGTTCAACGTAGCCTTCATGGCATTTTCTTAGTTACTGTATGTAGACATTTGTATTCTGCATTTAGTAAGTTTCACCTGTACCCATTCTAAACTCCTCCAAAATTTAGCTATCGTTAACTGGAAGCCTTATTGATAGCGTAGTCAATTAACATATTCTGTATGTTTTGTGTATTATACATTGTGATCTTAAAGTAAGCAAGAGAAAAGAAAGAGACCATGTTATTAAAATCATAAGGAAAATATATTTACAGTACTGTATTGTTGTTACTGTAGGTTTACAACATCTATCTACAAGATCAGTTGTCTGAATGGTGGGCAGCTGCTTTTTCTAATAATGTCATGATTTTTCTTTGCTTCTTGGGAGCACTTCCAGCATTGGTTAGAATCAGTGCTGTATTTGGCAGAGCAGAATGACAGAAAGAAACTGGTCCTGAGGACAGTGCTTAGCCACTAGAGGAATGCCTGAAGCCTGTTCTACCTCTGCACTTTCCGCTATGTGAACCCACCCATGCATTCCCTTTGTTATTTTCTGTTACGTGTATCCAAAAGCATGCTTACTGCTTCTCTGATCCAGACTCTGCAAAGTCTCTCATCTAAGATGCACTGTTTGCCTAAAGAAACTTTGTTACAAGGCTTAACTTTTTTTTTTTTTTTTTTTTGTAGAGACAGAGTCTCACTTTATGGCCCTCGGTAGAGTGCTGTGGCCTCACACAGCTCACAGCAACCTCCAACTCCTGGGCTTAAGCGATTCTCTTGCCTCAGCCTCCCGAGTAGCTGGGACTACAGGTGCCCGCCACAATGCCCGGCTATTTTTTGGTTGCAGTTTGGCCGGGGCCGGGTTTGAACCCGCCCCCCTCGGTATATGGGGCCGGCGCCTTACCGACTGAGCCACAGGCGCCGCCCTACAAAGCTTAACTTTTTAGAGCATTTTTAGGTTTGCAGCAAAATTAAGAGATTTTTCCATATATTGCCTTTCCCACACATCATAACCTCCTCCAGTATCAACATCCCCCATCAGCGTGGTACCTTCATACAATTCATAAACCTATGTTGACATATCATTATCACCCGAAGTGCATAGTTTACATTATAGTACATTCTAGCAGTCTGGACAAATCCTCCCACCTCAGACTCCCAAAGTGCTAGGATTATAGGCTCCAGCCACTGTACCAACTTTCTTTAACTTATTAATATGCATTTAAAGTTCCTACATGTCTTAATAGCTCATTTCTTTTTAGTGCTGAATAATATCCCATTGTCTAAATGTACCATAGTTTATTATATTTATATTTTTATCTTTTTGAGACAGAATCTCACTATGTTGCCCTTGGTAGAATGCTGTGATGTCACAGCTAACAGTAACCTCAAACTCTTGTGCTTAAGCGATCCTCTTGCCTCAGCCTCCTAAGTATCAAAGACTACAGGTGCCTGCCACAACACCTGGCTATTTTTTTGTTATACTTGTTACATTGTTGTTTAGCAGGCCCTGGAGGGATTTGAACACACTAGCCTAGGTGTATGTGGCTGGCGCTCTAACCACTGAGCTATGGGTGCCAAGCCACCATAGTTTATTTATCCATTTAAGATGTCTTCACCTATTGAAGATGACATCTTTGGTCACTTCCAAGTTTTGGCAGGCAGTATGAATAAGGCTGCTATAAAAATCTGTGTAAAGCCTGTAATCCCAGCACTCTGGGAGGCTGAGCTGGGTAGATTGCTTGAGCTCATGGAGTGAGACCCCATGCATTGTGACCCGCACCTGTAGTTCAAGCTACTCAGGAGGCTGAGACAAGAGAATCTCTTAAGCCCAAGAGTTTGAGGTTGCTGTGAGCTATGACGCCACAGCACTTTACCGAGGACAATAAAGTGAGACTCTGTTTAAAAAAAAAAAAAAATCTATGCAAAGGTTTTTGTGTGGACATGAGTTGCCAATTCCCTTGGATGGATACGAAGAAGTGCATTTCCTGGATCATATAAAAATATGTTTATTTTTGTAAGAAACCGCCAAACTGTCTTTTAAAATAGCCGTACCACTTTGCACTTCTTCCAGAAAGCAATGTGTGAGAATTCCTGTTGCTCCAAATCCTTACTAGGATTTGATATTTTCTTTCTTTTTTTTTTTTTAAGAATAAACATTTTATTTTTATTTTTATTTTATTTTATTTATTTATTTATTTTTTTTGTAGAGACAGAGTCTCACTTTATGGCCCTCTGTAGAGTGCTGTGGCATCACACAGCTCACAGCAACCTCCAACTCCTGGGCTTAACCGATTCTCTTGCCTCAGCCTCCCGAGCAGCTGGGACTACAGGCGCCCGCCACAACGCCTGGCTATTTTTTGGTTGCAGTTTGGCCGGGGCCGGGTTTGAACCCGCCACCCTCGGTATATGGGGCCGGTGCCCTACCAACTGAGCCACAGGCGCCGCCCGGATTTGATATTTTCAGTGTTCTGGGTTTTGGCCATTCAAGTAGGTATATAGCGATATCTCTATTGCTTTAATTTGTATTTCCCTGATGACATATGTGGAACATATTTTCTTTCTTTCTTTCTTTCCTTTTTTTTTTTTTTTTTTTTTTGAGATAGAGCCTCAAGCTATTGCCCTAGGTAGAGTGCCCTGACATCACAGCTCACAGTAACCTCCAACTCCTGGGCTCAAGTGACTCTCCTGCCTCTGCCTCCCAAGTAGCTGGGACTACAGGTGCCTGCCACAATGCCCAGCTATGTGTTTTGGTTGCAGCCGTCATTGTTGTTTGGTGGGCCTGGGCTGGATTCAAACCTGTTAGCTCAAGTGTATGTGGCTGGTGCCTTAGCCGCTTGAGCCCCAGGCACTGAGCCTGGAACATATTTTCATGTGCTTATTTGCCATCTGTGTGTTCTTTGGTGGGTGTCTGTTAAGGTCCAGGCTAGAGTACAGTGGCCATTTATAGGTGCATTTCTATTACGGGTCAGCACAGGAGTTTTGATTTGCTCTACTTCTCACCTGAGCTGGTGGTGGTTCTCCATTCCCAGGAGGTCACCATATATGGATGCCAGACTTAGAGCAGACACTTGATTGGCATAGCACACTATAGCCGGAAACTCCAGCAATCCTCCTACTGGGACTACAAGGTTGTTTTCTTCTTGTTGAATTTTAAGACCTCTTTATATATTTTAGATAACAGTCCTTTTACAGATACGTCTTTTGTAGATATTTCTCTTCTAGCCCATGGGTTATTTTCTCATTCTTTTGATAGTAGCTTTCATAGAGGTTTTCTCCTATATGATCTTCTAGGAATTCTATAGGTTTGCATTTTACATTTATGTGTATGATGAATATTAAATTAATTTTGAGGAATATAAGGTCAATGTCTAGATTCATTTTTTTGCATGTAAATGTACAGTTGATTCCAGAACCATCCAGCACCAAACTCGTCACAGTTCCACTAGAGCTAGACTATAGACCCCAGGGACAACTTTCCCCAAACATTCTTTCTCATGCCTCTCCCATCTCATTGAATTGGTCTCTTGGCAAATTGTAAACTCCTTAGAACACTGTGTTAGGAGCAGAGCCAGGCCAGTTCAGTGTGGCAGAAAGCCTGAAATTATTAGCATTAACATCCCATGTGATAGGTATAGTTTATTGCCTGTAGTCAACAAAGTTGAGAGTAGAGATTAAGGGACTTACCCACTTACCAGAATCAGAAAAGTCTTCTGTTTCAAATCTAAGATTAGTCTGTCGGGTTAATTACAATCCATTTGTCACATGGAAGAGAGTAGGACTTTTTAGGAGGATACTGGCTGGCTGAATACTTCACTGATTGTTAATGTGTTGGTACAGATACCACAGATCTGTTGGTCAGCTTTACAAATCCAGTAACTACTGGGCCCTTTACTCAAGGTGATTAAGAAGAAAAGGATCAGTTTATGCAGTTTTGGTCAGGGCCGGGCTTGAACCCACCACCCCCGGTATATGGGGCCGGCGCCCTACTCCTTGAGCCACAGGCACCACCCAGTATCAATTTATGATAGCCGAATTTATAAGAGAATGATGTGTAATTCAGTTTGTCAGAGTATTATTATAGGAATCATTTCTCACAATTAAGAACCTATAGACTCTTGAATATACCCCAGTTTGAGAAACCAAACTTCTATAATTAGACATTTTGGAGATCACTTGATCAAAACAGTCATAAATCCAAATCTGGTCTGGGCATTGGCATCCTGAGTCAGTACTCTGTAGAAAGGTACTGAGCAAGGTTATGCTTGTTAAAAAATTTTAATATAGGGTGGCACCTGTGGCTCAGTCGGTAAGGCGCCAGCCCCATATGCCGAGGGTGGCGGGTTCAAACCTGGCCTTGGCCAAACTGCAACAAAAAAAATAGCCGCGTGTTGTGGCGGGCGCCTGCAGTCCCAGCTACTCGGGAGGCTGAGGCAAGAGAATCGCTTAAGCCCAGGAGTTGGAGGTTGCTGTGAGCTGTGTGATGCCACGGCACTCTACCGAGGGCCATAAAGTGAAACTCTGTCTCTACAAAAAAAAAAAAAATTTAATATAATCTATTTTTTTTTTTTTGAGACAAAGTCTTAAGCTGTCGCTCTGGGTAGAGTGCTGTGGCATTGTAGCTCATAGCAACCTCCAACTCAGGCTCAAGTGATCCTCTTGCGTCAGTTTTTCTATTTTTAGTAGAGATGGGTTTCACTTTTGCCCAGGCTGGTCTGGAACTTCTGAGCTCAAGCAATCCATCCACCTCAGCCCCCCAGAGTGCTAGGATTACAGGCATGAGCCACCACACCCGGCCTAAAATTTTTATATAATCTTTAAAACAAAAATACAAAGTTTAAAAATTCTTCTAAAGAATTTATGACAAACTAAAACCACTTTGAAATCATCTAACTCCAGTAGGATTAAGCCCACATAACAAAATCTCCAAACTACAGATGTTGGTGTGGATGCAGACAGAAGGGAACACTTCTACACTCCTGGTGGGATTGCAAGCTAATACCACCTTTTTGGAAAGAAGTTTGGAGACTATTCAAGGAACTAAAAGTAGACCTACCATTCTATCCTGCAATTCCTCTACTAGGTATATACCCAGGTAATCAAAAATCATTTTGCAACAGAGACATTTGTACCAGAACATTTATTGCAGCCCAATTCATAATTGCCAAGACACGGAAACAGCCCAAGTGCCCATTGACCAACAAATGGACTAACAAATCGTGGTATATGTACATGATGGAATACTATAAAACGATAAATAGATGGAGACTTCATATCTTTTTTGTTTACCTGGATGGGGCTGGAACATATTATTCTTAGTAAAGTATCTCAAGAATGGGTGGCGCCTGTGGCTCAGTGAGTAGGGCGCCGGCCCCATATACCGAGGGTGGCGGGTTCCAACCTGGCCTTGGCCGAACTGCAACCAAAAAATAGCCCGGTGTTGTGGCAGGCGCCTGTAGTCCCAGCTGCTCGGGAAAGAGAATCGCATAAGCCCAAAAGCTGGAGGTTGCTGTGAGCCATGTGACGTCATGGCACTCTACGCGCGGCAAAGTGAGACTCTGTCTCTACAAAAAAAATAAAGAATGGAAAAAAGTATCCAATGACTCAATACTGCTATGAAATCAATATATAATCACCAACACATTCATATGAACGGCAACACATAACTATAGTCCAGAAAATAGAAGGGAAGAGGAGAGAGGCGAGGTTGGGAGGAGGCAGGGCATTTGGGGCAACCTCTCCTAATGTGCATAACGCAATGATACATTTCAAAACTATTAAGAAAAGAGTATAATTGTCTTACCACGAATAAGTAAGCGAGGTGATGGATGTGTGAATCAGTTCAATGTAAGCATTTCACATGGTATATCAAATCAGTACACTGACCCCCATAAATGCATCAGTGTATAGTTATGATTTAATAGAAAAAATTAAAGTAAAAGTGTTTATGGGGCGGCGCCTGTGGCTCAGTCGGTGGGGCACTGGCCCCATATACCGAGGGTGGCAGGTTCAAACCCGGCCCCGAACAAACTGCAATCAAAAAATAGCCGGGCGTTGTGGCAGGCGCCTGTAGTCCCAGCTACTCGGGAGGCTGAGGCAAGAGAATCGCTTAAGCCCAGGAGTTGGAGGTTGCTGTGAGCTGTGTGACGCCATGGCACTCTACTGAGGGCCATAAAGTGAGGCTCTGTCTCTACAAAAAAAAAAAAGAAAAAGTGTTTATGGACTTCTAAAAATATGATTTCAGAGTTCAATCTGAAAAACAATGAAATAGGAGAAAGGTTTTGTTTGAAAATTGGGGCCTTTTATGTATACAGGATACTCTATAGCAAGTCTGCTCAGCAAGTTGTATTGCAGATTAGAAGGCAGATTGCTGAGTGTAGAAAAAGAACAGAGGAAGGTGGTTATTCTCTGGGAATATGGCACTCAGCTAGTTATCTTGTCTGTATTTGCTCCCCAAATATTTCTGTTTATGACTGTACCAGTCATGGAGAACAGAGAACCATCTTGCTCGGATTGTGGTAGAGAAGCAGGGACAAATTACTACTCACTAACTTCCCTTTTCCCAGACTTCATTTTGAAGCCATGAACCCTCCTTGCCAATGCAACATTTCTAGATAAATAGGATGTACTTTCTACTTGACAAGAGAATGGGACCCGACTGGGAGAACTCCAGAGCCCCTTGCAAGTTTCTCTCATTGAACTAAAATTATGAGGGGCCCATATATTCTATCGGAGATGGTAAAAGCAACCAATTATTTCTTTCCGAATTTTGTCTACAGCAGTCTGAGAATCACTTATTCTTCTCAAATGACTGTTCCCAATGTTCTTTACTAACCCCCTTTTAACATCTGCCTTTGACCAACGCGCCCCTTCTCCCACCTCCAGCCTCCACTGATTCAGTGCTAGGAGCTGGGGAGCACTGACCTACCACCACCATGTACTCCCTCCTGGACTAAAGCCAGACTTTGTGCTGGGCGCCCTCCAAGCAGCCTGAAAAAAAGCCTGCTGTTCCCAGGCAGCGATTCCGGCCAGCATTCAATCGCCAATTCTTCCCTGGCCCCTCAGAGCCCGGAAAGGGCATGTAATCCCTTGCAGCGCTTGGCAAATGCCTGCTTGCTCCCCAGCACAGTCAGAGCCGGGGAGAAGGGTACCTGCCAGTCCTAGAAGTGACAGGGCTCCCAGAGAGCGCGCCCTGAACCCCAGGGAGAGCTAGTGGAGGGTTGTGGTCGGCGGTGACCCCCCTCGCCTTCCTCCGTCGCCTCCCCCACAGCCACGCCCCTGCCCCTTCACTCGTCTGCAGCACCTACTGAGTGCTGACGCCTGCGCATGCGCCACCAGTGACCTTCGGCACCTTCAGGCCCGCCCGGCAGGCAGGGCCGCTGCAGTCGCCCTCATTTTCCTTCCTGTTTCCTACCTCTGCGCACAGTGTATTTTCTTCCCGCAGCCCAGACTGCTCCTCCCTTAAAGCGCCTCCCCAACCTTCCAGAACCACAGCTGCAGTGAGCCCCCCAGGAAGGCTTCTATGATCCACAACTGGAAAACCCCCCTCCTTTTTCTCTTTTCTTCTAACTGCTATTCCCCCTTTCCTGGATTTGTCTTCAAATACAAACAATTCCACAACTTTCTGGCTTCGATAACAGCAGTTGAAACATTTCTTATCTATTCTTCCAGGTAATAAAGTAGGACATACGGGTGTGTCTGATTGACTTTGTTTTTCCTATAAGGTTCTGTACATTGTAGGTACTTAATATTTGTTGGATGACTCTTAAATCAGAAATATTCTATTTTTTTTTTTTTTTGTAGAGACAGAGTCTCACTTTATGGCCCTCGGTAGAGTGCTGTGGCCTCACACAGCTCACAGCAACCTCCAACTCCTGGGCTTAAGCAATTCTCTTGTTTCAGCCTCCCAAGTACCTGGGACTACAGGCGCCCGCCACAACGCCCAGCTATTTTTTTTTTTGGTTGCAGTTTGGCCGGGGCTGGGTTTGAACCCGCCACCCTCGGTATATGGGGCCCGAGCCTTACAGACTGAGCCACAGGCGCTGCCCTTTTTTTTTTTTTTTTTTTTTTTTGAGACAGAGCCTCAAGCTGTGGCCCTAGGTAGAGTGCATCACAGCTCACAGCAACCTCAAACTCTTGGGCTTAAGCGATTCTCTTGCTTCAGCCTCTCGAGTAGCTGGGACTAATGAGCTCAGCTATTTTTTGGTTGTAGTTGTCCTTGTTTGGCAGCCGGGGCTGGATTTGAATCCAGCCAGCTCTGGTGTATGTGGCTGGCGCCTTAGCCGCTTGAGCTATAGGCATCAAGCCTTACAGGCACCGAGCCTAAATCAGAAATATCCTATACAGAGTACACAAATTAAAGAAGACTGGACCCTTCACAGCTTCCCTGACACCCACGCTGGCTACCAACATACCTGCAGCGGCGGCCTATGGGGAAAGGGAGCCTTCAGCTCCTTGTTCCAGTGGTAATCCAGGTAAGCCAGCACCCCTTCCAACTGGGCCTAGTCTGGGCCACTCCAGTTATGAAATACTGTGACCAGATGACACAGGAGAGACACTGGATACAAATGCCTGCCATAGCAGTACGACGTTCTGATTGAAGAGAGCAAGGGAAGTCGGGGAATCTGGATGTTGTCAGAAGCTGAAAAGCAAGGGAAATCATTTCACCTTTTGTTAATTATTTGTATAATTTTGGGCAAAAGAGCACTTGCGTGGAGTCAGGAGATCTGAGTTCTAGTTCTGGTACTTTGGACTGCTGGCAAGTTACTTCATGACTTGTCATAGTTTTTTTTTTTTCAGTTTTTGGCCGGGGCTGGGTTTGAACCCACCATCTTTAACATATGGGGCCAGCGCCCTACTCCTTAGAGCCACAAGGCGCCGCCTTTTTTTTTTTTTTTTTTTAAGAAAGAGTTTCACTTTGTAGACCTTGGTAAAGTGCCATGCTGTCACAGCTCATAGCAACCTCAAATTCTTGGGCTTAAGCAATTCTCATGCCTCAGCCTCCTAAGTAGCTGTGACTATAGGCATGCACCACAATGCCCAGATTTTTTTTTGTAGAGACAGAGTCTCACTTTATGGCCCTGGGTAGAGTGCCGTGGCATCACACAGCTCACAGCAACCTCCAACTCCTGGGCTTAGGCGATTCTCCTGCCTCAGCCTCCCGAGTAGCTGGGACTACAGGCACCCGCCACGACGCCCGGCTATTTTTTTGTTGCAGTTTGGCCGGGTCTGGGTTTGAACCCGCCACCCTCGGCATATGGGGCCGGCGCCCTACTCACTGAGCCACAGGCGCTGCCCCCCAGATTTTTTTTAGAGAGGAGGTCTTACTCCAGCTCAGGCTGGTCTTGGACCTGTTAGCTCAGACAATCTACCCACCTCCGCCTCCCAGAGTGCTAGGATGACAGGTGTGAGCCACCTTACCCAGCTTTGTCACATTTAATTTATCTACACACAGTTGGTTCAGCGCCCGTCACTCAGTGGTTAGGGCCCCAGCCACCTATACTGGGGCTGGAGGGTTTGAACCCAGCCTGAGGCTGCTAAACAATTACAACAACAAAAAAATAGGCAGGCATTGTGCCAGGCGCCTGTAGCTACTTAGGAGTCTGAGGCAAGAGAATCGCTTAAATCCAAGAGTTTGAGGTTGCTGTGAGCTGTGACGCCACAGCACTCTACCGAGAGTGAGACTCTGTCAAAAAAAAAAGTATCTACACAATAAGGGGGGGATGGTCAAAGTTATAGTGAGATACAGTGGATACTTCTCATTGGATCTAGACAGTCATGAATGAAGCCTTGAGAATAGATAGGTCAAAGGAAATGTGTTTATATGTTGAGCCTTTCTGTAAAACAAAGTATCCTTTTTTTTTTTTTTTTGAGACAGAGTCTTACTTTGTTGCCCTTGGTAGAGTGCCGTGGGGTCACAGTGCCACAGGGTCATAGCTCACAGCAACTGCAAACTCTTGGGCTCAAGTGATCCTCTTGCCTCAGCCTCCCAAGTAGCTGGGACTACAGATGTTGCCACAATACCTGGCTATTTTTAGTGACAGGGTCTTGCTCTGGCTCAGGCTGGTCTTGAACCTGTGAGCTCAGGTGATCCACCTGCCTAGACCTCCTAGAGTGCTAGGATGGCAGGCATGAGCCATAGCACCTGACCCGGTTTTTTTTTTTTCTTTTGCTGTGTTTCAACACAATATATTGGCTCTAGACCAGGCATCCTCAAACTGCGGCCTGCAGCCCACATGAAGCTGTGTGAATTGTATTTGTTCCTGTTTTGTTTTTTACTTCAGAATAAGATATGTGCAGTGTGCATAAGAATTTGTTCATAGTTTTTTTTTATAGTCCGGCCCTCCAACGGTCTGAGAGATGGTGAATTGGCCCCCTGTTGAAAAAGTTTGAGGACACCTGCTCTAGACTAAGCCTTGAAATTGAGCTTATGGCAAAAGATGGAGAAACTAAACAGTATGTAACATTAGCTTGATATTTCAATATATAATATGCCCAGTGGTCCAAAGTATAGTAGAACATCTGTAAGTTGACCACCCAAGGGTTATTTGACTGTAACAAACTGATCAACATATGGAGGTGCCCAGCAGAAGGAACTAGGCCTACTGTCCTGATATGTACAGATGATCCATGTCTGATCTATAAAAATTAGGTCAACTTAAGAAGATAGTCAATGTAGGGAGGTGGTCAACTATGGAGGTTCTACTGTATATTTGCTTGAAACAGGAAGTATTTCTCATCAGTTCAAATCACAATTAAACCACGCAATTTTTCTTTGTGAAGACAGCTTCTTTTTTTTCTTTTGAGACAGAGTCTCAAGCTGTCACCCTGGGTAGAGTGCTGTGGCGTCACAGCTCACAGCAACCTCATACTCTTGGGCTTAAGCGATTCTCTTGCCTCAGCCTCCTAAATAGCTGGGACTACAGGTACCCACCACAACATCCGGCTATTTATTGATTGTAGTTGTCATTGTTATTTGGCAGGCCCAGGCTGGATTCAAACCTGCCAGCTCTTGTGTATGTGGCTGGCGCCCTAGCTGCTTGAGCTACAAGCCCCAAGCCAAAGACAGCTTTTAAACATTTAAGTTTTTTATTATTTCTCCTCTTAAAGGGCTCACAATACCTTGCCAAATATACCCAGTGACCACAGAGTGGGTTATGTAAAAGGCTGACATAATTTAGTTTATTGTCATTAGCTTTTACCATATGGTTAAAAAAAAATCACTTGTTGACTATATTTTGTGCAAATAGAATTGCTTGACAGAAGAGAAGGAAATAAAGCAACTGTCAGTAAGTTACCCAAAAGCAGAAGTTGAGTTCCTTTCACATGCATATTCAAGTGTGTCTGGCAGCTTGTGACTGGGGAAGGCCAGAGCTGTGCAGAGCAAAGCTGGTATGAGCAGCCAGAGGGCTGCAGGCAGGAGGGAGACTGGGGAGGGGTGCTGGGGATGGCTCTTTGAGCAAAGCCACTTAGTAGCAATGAATACCAACCCCTCTAAACCCGCCTATAATCCGTGCAATAGAATCTCACTGTGGACTTTCCAATTTCTCAGACACGTGTTGTATATATTTCAGGAATCCTGAAACCTCTCTATGGGAACTTTCTCAACATTGGTTCTGTTCAAGATCAAATCCTTGACCCTTAAGATAATTTTCTATGGGGGCAGCGCTTGTGGCTCAGTGAGTAGGGCGCCGGCCCCATATGCCGAGGGTGGCGGGTTCAAACCCAGCCCCGGTCAAACTGCAACAAAAAAATAGCCGGGCGTTGTGGCGGGCGCCTGTAGTCCCAGCTGCTCGGGAGGCTGAGGCAAGAGAATCGCTTAAGCCCGGGAGTTGGAGGTTGCTGTGAGCTGTGTGATGCCATGGCACTCTACCCAGGGCCATAAAGTGAGACTCTGTCTCTACAAAAAAAAAAAAAAAAGATAATTTTCTACATTTGAGAGACATTTGAAATATGAAAGTCCTAAAAATAGGTATATCATACTAGCTTAGAATCTGGAACAGAGGTTTTTAGTTTTTTTTTTTGAAGACAGAGTCTCACTCAGTTGCCTTGGGTAGAGTGCTGTGGCATCATCGTAGCTCTTAGCAACCTCAAACTCTTGGGCTTAAGCAATCGTCTTGCCTCAGCCACTTGAGTAGTTGGGATTACAGGTGTAAGCCACAACCCCCAGATAATTTTTCTATTTTTAGTAGAAACAGGGTCTCACTCTTGCTCAGGTTGGTCTCTTAACTCCTAAGCTCAAGTAATCTACCTACCTCGGCTTCACAGAGTACTATGATTACAGGCATGAGCCATCATGCCTGGCCTGGAGGTTTACAATTTTAATAAGCACTGAAACTTGAATTGTTATCATTGGATAGACATACCAAATTTATCCCAGTCATAATTCCCAGCCTCTTTTTTCTTTTTTTTTTTAATTTTTTTTTTTTTTGTAGAGACAGAGTCTCACTTTACCACCCTCGGTAGAGTGCCATGATGTCATAGGACTCACAGCAACCTCTAGCTCTTGGGCTTCCGCGATTCTCCTGCCTCAGCCTCCCGAGTAGCTGGGACTACAGGCGCCCGCCACAACGCCTGGCTATTTTTTGGTTGCAGTTCAGCCGGGGCTGAATTTTGAACCCACCACCCTCGGTATATGGGGCCGGCGCCCTACTCACTGAGCCACAGGCGCCACCCCCCAGCCTCTTCTTTCTATTTAGAAGCCATAAATCCAGTACCAAGGTGGGAAACAAAGCTAACAGGTAAGCAGTGGACAGCTGATTGTTTTTCCAGCAAAGGGAATTTTTATAATTTGTTCATATACCATTGGATTAATGCTAAGACTGGCTATTGGCTAGTAATTACCTTCTAACAAAAATTTGGTTTCGGTGGTGCCTGTGGCTCAAAGGAGTAAGGCGCCAGCCCCATATGCTGGAGGTGGTGGGTTCAAACCTAGCCCCTGCCAAAAACTGCAAAAAAAAAAAAAAAATTTTGGTTTCTGGACTCCGCGCCTGTAGCACAGTGGTTATGGCGCCAGCCACATACACGGAGGGTGGCAAGTTTGAACCTGGCCCTGGCCAGCTAAAAAAAAAAGAATGTAGTTATTGCGGTCTTCAGAGTACCTGAAAGAGCGTGGCACCAATAGGTAGGAGAAGAGTTGTTTTTTTTTTTGAGACAGAGTCTTACTATGTCGCCTTCAGTAGAGTGCCATGGCATCATAGCTCATAGCAACCTCTGACTCTTGGACTTAAGCGATTCTCTTGCCTCAACCTCCCGAGTAGCTGGAACTACAGGCACCCACCATAACGCCCGGCTATTTTTTATTGCAGTTTGGCCAGGGCCAGGTGTGAACCTGCCACCCTTGGTATATGGGGCCAGCACCCTACTCACTGAGCCACAGGCGCCGCCTAGCTAATGTTTTTTATTTTTAGCAGAAATAGGGTCTTGGCTCGGTGCCCATAGCTTAGTGAGTAGGGCACCAGCCACATACACCGAGGCTGGCAGATTTGAACCCGGCCGGGGCCTGCTAAAACAACAATGACAACTGCAACCAAAAAATAGCCAGGTGTTGTGGCGGGCACCTATAGTCCCAGTTATTTAGGAGGCTGAGGCAAGAGAATTGGGCTTGAGCCCAAGATTTGGAGGTTGCTGGAGCTGTGATGCCACTACACTGTACTGAGGGCAACATAATGAGACTTGGTCTCAAAAAAAAAAGAAAAAGAAAGAAAAGAAAAGAAAAGAAAAAGGAAATAGGGTCTTGCACTTGCTCAGCTGACCTCAGGCAATCCTCCTCCCTTGGCCTCCCAGACAGTTAGGATTATAGATGTGAGCCACCCCTCTTGGCCTCATAGATCTATTTTTAGTTCCATGAACAGTACCTTGTTATGGTGGTTACACAGTAAATATATATATATTTTTTATTAATTAATTTATTTTTATTGTTAAATCATAGCTGTGTACATTAGTGCAATCAAGGGGTACAATGTGCTGGTTTCATATACAATCTGAAATATTCTCATCAAACTGTTCAATGTAGCCTTCATGGCATGTCTTAGTTACTGTATGTAGGCATTTGTATTCTGCATTTAGTAAGTTTCGCCTGTACCCATTCAAAGATGCACCGTAGGTGTGGCCCCACCCATCACCCTCCCTTCACCATTACCTCCCCCCTCCCTCCCCTTTCCCCATAGTCTTGTGCTATAGTTGGGTTATAGCCTTCATGTGAAAGCTATAATTTAGCTTCATAGTAGAGCTTGAGTACATTGGATACTTTTTCTTCCATTCCTGAGATACTTTGCTAAGAAGAATATGTTCCATGTAAACATGAAAGAGGTAAAGTCTCCATCTTTCTTTAAGGCTGCATAATATTCCATGGTATACATATGCCACAATCTGCTAGCAAATATTTGTTGAATAATTGAATAGACATGTACATCTGTTCTTTCAAATCCTCTTCTGTCCTTTTTTTTGGTCAGGCCAATGAAGAATAGAATACTATCAACATTGGGCTCCTTGCCTGTAGCTCGGCAGCTAGGGCGCCAGCCACATACACTGGAGCTGGTGAGTTTGAATCCAGCCCAGGCCTGCCAAACAACAATGACAACTACAACCAAAAAATAGCTGGGCGTTATGGTGGGCACCTGTAGTTCCAGCTACTTGGGAGGCTGAGGCAAGAGAATCACTTAAGCCCAAGAGTCGGAGGTTGCTCTGAGCTGTAAAATAGGCTCAGCGTCTGTAGCTCAAGTGGCTAAGGCACCAGCCATGTACACCAGAGCTAGCAGGTTTGAATCCAGCCCAGGCCTGACAAACAGCAATGAAAACTACAACAAAAAAATACCGGGCATTGTGGCAGGCGCCTGTAGTCCCAGCTACTTGGGAGGCTGAGTCAAGAGAATCACTTAAGCCCGAGAGTTAGAGGTTGCTGTGACTGTAATACCATGGCACTCTACTGAGGGTGACATAGTGAGACTCTGTCTCAAAAAAAAGGTGGGGGAGGCGCCTGTAGCTCAAGGGGTAGGGTGCCAGCCCCATATACCAGAGGTGGCGGGTTCAAAACCGGCCCCGGCCAAAAACTGCAACAAAAAAAAGAATACTATTAACATCAAACAACCTAAGGCACATTTCTTTTTTCTTTCTTTCTTTTTTTTTTTTCAGAGACAGAGTCTCACTTTATCACCCTCAGTAGAGTGCCATGACATCATAGCTCATAGCAACCTCCAACTCCTGGGTTTAGGTGATTCTCTTGCCTCAGCCTCTGGAGTAGCTGGGACTACAGGTGCCCGCCACAACGCCCGGCTATTTTTTTTTGTTGCAGTTTGGCTGGGGCTGGGTTTGAACCCACCACCCTTGGTATATGGGGCCGGCGCCCTACTTACTGAGCGACAGGAGCTGCCCCTACAGCACATTTCTTAAAGGCAAAACCCCTGTGGGTCTGTATCAGTGTTTTTCAACCTTTTTTTATCCCACAGTACACTTAAATTATGTTGATCCAAAAAAAGAGGGGGAAAAAAAAGAATTTATTTACTGTGCTTTGAAGTTTTTTTTTTTTTTTTTGAGACAGATCTCATTTTGTTGCCCCCGTTAGAGTGCCTTGAGTGTCACAGCTCACAGCAACCTCCAACTCCTGGGCTTAAGCGGTTCTCTTGCCTCAGCCTCCCAAGTAGCTGGGACCATAGGCGCCCACCACAATACCCTGCCAGTTTTTTGGTTGCAGTTGTCATTGTTGTTTGGTGGACTGGGGCTGGATTAAAACCTGCTTGCCAGCTCCAGTGTATGTGGCTGGCGCCCTAGCCGCTTGAGCAACAGGCACTGAACCTTGAACTTCTTTCAAAAAAATTTAACGATCTTTGAAAATTTTCATGTCACACCTAAGATCCTCTCCTAGCAACCCACACTGGTCTATATGATCAAAGGATAGTCAGAAAACTGATGTTTGGAGTTCCAGTCATTCTTTGAACACTTATTAGAAGCATCACATTGCCAATTTTGTTTAAGACATAATGAGAAAGTTGTCTCCGTTAGTAGTAGGTAAAGTCAGCACTCATTTCTGTGTGCCTAGTGCTGAACCCAATGTGGGACTCCCCCAAAAGGAAAAGGCCATCTGGTGGGGAAGTTTCTTTCTTTCCCTTTTTTTTTGAGACAGAGTCTCAAGCTGCCACCCTCAAGTGATTCTCTTGCCTCAGCCTCCCAAGTAGTGGGGACTATAGTCGCCCACCACAATGCCTGGCTATTTTTTGTTGCAGTTGTCATTGTTGCTTAGCTGGCCCAGGCCCAGTTCAAACTTGCCAACTTTGGTGTATGTGGCTGTGTATGTGTGTGTGTGTGTGGCACCACTGTGCTACGGGTGCCGAGCCTGGCGGGGAAGTTTCTATAGGAATAGCAGCCTTATGCATCCTGACTTTTTTTTTTTTTTGTAGAGACAGAGTCTCACTGTACCGCCCTCCGTAGAGTGCCACGATGTCACACAGCTCACAGCAACCTCCAGCTCTTGGGCTTCAGCGATTCTCCTCCATCATTCATTCATCAACTGGATATTGAGCTTCTACCATGTACTAGGCAGTGTTTTGGGCCACCAGGATATAAACTCAGCAATTTGGATTATACACTCTCCCCTTCTCCCTTAGCCCCAGGCAATCCCCAAGATATGACTGCCCTTGAGAGCCAATCAAACCTCATCTTCCCAATGGTTCCCCAACTCTGGAAGGCAGCCAAGTTTAGAGCAAAGACTAAAGAATCAGGTAAATCTGGCTTAGAATTTTGCTTTGAATAATACCTATTGAATAATATTGGGCAAGTTACTCAATCTTTCTAAATCTCCCATTACCTCATCCATAATATGGGGATCATAAGTACCTCATGGGTTTATGGTGAGAATAAAAAGAGGTAATAATCAATAGTGATGTTGTTGTGATTATCTTTTACTTCTCTGAAAACTTCCAGCAGCATAAACAATGCTGGTTCACTTAAGAATTACTTGTAATGGTTTGGCACCTGTGGCTCAAGCGGCTAAGGAGCCAGCCACATACACCTGAGCTAGTGGGTTCGAATCCAGCCCAGGCTGCCAAACAACAATGATGACTGCAACCAAAAAATAGCCGGGCATTGTGGCAGGCACCTGTAGTCCCAGCTACTAGGGAGGCAGAGGCAGGAGAATTGCTTGAGCCCAGGAGTTGGAGGTTGCTGTGAGATGTGATGCCACAGCACTCTACCTGGGGCAACAGCTTGAGGCTCTGTCTCAAAAAAAAAAAAAGGAATTTCTTGTAATGTGTCTGTGTGTCTCACGAAATCCTTCCCTGCTCAGCAGTATGTAGCAGGTGCATGGTGAGTGTGTGCACAGAAACAGGGCACTTGACCGTCCCATCTCTTTCCCTGGGATGCCACCCTCTGCTTTCCTTTCTATACCCTCTCCTGGTCAAGACGAGCCCTTTCTGTGGATTGAAAGCCCTCGAGATAGAACTGGAGATGCCTCTATCTGATCTGATGTTAATAGAAGAGGAAAATTTATACGAACTGGAGGGTGCCTAAATTTCCAGCTAGTCTTAAGTGGCCATAGCAAACCCATGGCTTCAATTTGGTCTGTCAAAGATGGAATTAAAAGTAAATTTGAAGTTTCACAACATAGTTCTCTCTATTATGGGCACTGCTGTGCATTGACGTCGTCTGTGTGAGGCTCATTGGGATGGACAGAGATTCAATCATCCTACAAATAGCTTAAGGAAATGGGGTGGTGAAAATTAGGGTCATCTCTCCCAATTGGGGCACGAAGAAGCACTCAGAAATGTGTTTTTCAGGCTTGACGTCTTGCCAGCTGGAGCTGGAGGGCAATGTTTTCTGAACTCATTGAGCAGTCTACTCACATCATAGAGATAGCTGCATTCTAGATGAGACTAGATGTGATTTTTATACAGTCTGGTTAAAGAATTGCATCACCCACTTGGAGTTGTGTAGAGTACTCCTTAGGGACTTTTGAAACTATAGCACATGGCTAGGTAGAAGTCCACCTTAGCAAACACCTTGGCAACTGGTCCTATATGCAATGAAGCTATTTGTAGATCCCCATTTACAGTCTGGAATAGTACGAGGGCAGTATGATATGGCAGGCACAGCTACCAAACCCTGCATCATGAGTCATCAGTCGATAACTGAGATATTGTCTACTGGGTGTAATATTTCCTTGTAGCATCTGTTTCAGAATTTGGTGTTAAGGAGTCTTAATAAGAATGAATAGTCTGTAGCTGGGCGTTGTGGTGGGCGCCTGTAGTCCCAGCTACTCGGGAGGCTGAGGCAAGAGAATCGCTTAAGCCCAAGAGTTGGAGGTTGCTGTGAGCTGTGTGAGGCCACGGCACTCTACCAAGGGCCATAAAGTGAGACTCTGTCTCTACAAAAAAAAAAAAAAAAAAAAGAATGAATATTCTGGGTGGCGCCTGTGGCTCAGTGAGTAGGGCGCTGGCCCCATATACCGAGGGTGGCGGGTTCAAACCCAGCCCCCAGCTGAACTGCAACTAAAAAATAGCCGGGCGTTGTGGCGGGCACCTGTAGTCCCAGCTGCTCGGGAGGCTGAGGCAAGAGAATCACAGAAGCCCAAGAGCTGGAGGTTGCTGTGAGTCCTGTGACATCATGGCACTCTACCGAGGGCGGTAAAGTGAGACTCTGTTTCTACAAAAAAAAGAATGAATACTCTAAATAAGTTACAGATCAACTTTATATTTTCAAAAGAACTTTTATATGGTCTCTTTTGTATGATCTCTGATTCTTTTATTTTAAAGAGTGTCTCACTGTGTCACGCAGGCTGGAGTCCAGTGGCATTATCATTGCTCACTGAAACCTCAAATTTCTGGGCTCAAGTGAGCCTCTTGCCTCAGCTAAGACTACAGGTGCACACCACCAAACTTGGCTCATTTTTTCATTTTTTCAAGCCCAGACTATGTTGCCCAGGCTGGTTTCCAGCTCCTGTGCCCATGCCACACTGGCCTCGTGATGATCGTTACGTTGACTCCATGACATAACTTCTCTGATGTTCCTGCCCTGCTACTTCAGCCTACCCTGGGCTGAGAAGGAGGGTGTCTCTGACTAGGTGCTTGGCTTTTGCAAGGGCAGGTAGGGGCTAGAAGCCTGGCCTGGGCCTCCTGGTTTATTTTCTAGATTTTCTTGGAACCAGGCCTGAGGGGATGTTTAGAACTGGAGCCCTGGGCCAGGCATGGGGGCTCACACCTGTAATCTTAGCACTCTGGGAGCCCGAGGTGGGTGGATTGCTTGGGCTCAGGAGTTCAAGACCAGCCTGAGCAAAAGTGAGACTCTGTCTCTACTAAAAATAGAAAAACTGAAGCAAGAAGATAGCTTGAGCCCAAGAGTTGGAGGTTGCTGTGAGTTATGATGTCACAGCACTCTACCCAGAGCAACAGCTTGAGACTCGAAAATGGCAAAAAAAAAAAAACCCTTGTAGCAGGAGTATTTGTTCCAGGCACGGTGTTTCCTGCCAGTCTCCTCCACTAGAAGGATCTGCCTTTTGCTCAGACACCTTTTAAAGTTGTATCAGATTTAGCATTTCAGGCGTGTCCTGGTCTGACTAATGGGTTAGAGTGCAATGGATCCATTTCATTAAAACAACAACAACAACAAACTATTCTTAAACTAAGGAGGTGCACATGCTTGCCAATTTTATGCTAAAGCTTTAAGAAGGGCCCTTCCCAGCCCTAGAGGGTTGGGCTGGCTGGCTTGAGTACAGGAAGGAGCAGTGGTGACCAGCACAGGCTGACACATGCTGGTTTGGAGGTGGGGAAGCATCTGGCAGGAGCCCTGGCAGTTCATTATCTGAGATCACTCACCCATATTTGGTCTTTGCTTGGATTTCTTCTGGAAAATAAAAGGAGAAACACACCCTAAATTCCAGGTAACGGCACTTCATTAAGTTGAAGATGCCAAGTTTGCATGAATGAAGAAGATTTTCATTGCTCAAGAAAATACCCTCTTCCTCCATAGCTGGAACTCATCCATATTGCACATCTGCAAGAATCCTGCTGCTAATGGTTGTTCTGAGGGCCAGGACCTGAGTTTTGGGTGCTCTCAAATCAGAGCACGGTGCCAGGGGAAATCCAGAGCCATTTAGAAACTCTGCCCAGAGAACACAAAATAGCTACGTCCTTGGGTCAGCCCCTTTACACGCTGCCTAGACATGGTAGACTCCAGAGGCTGCAGGGGAGGCATGCCTTGGAAAGCCTGTAACAGACTGTTACAGAACACGCTTTCCCACATAAACTCTATGATATCCGAGGAGAAAGAGGGATGATCGAAGGAGAAGGGGTGGAGGCAGGGAGACTTTCTCTGGATAGGAAGAGCCAAGAGCGCAACAGCAGCTGTGAACGTGCCAGAGGCAGGCAGGCAGGTAGCCAAGAATCTCTAGCAAAAGCTGAGAAGCAGGGCAGCCCCTTCTCCCAGCAGAGTTGCTGGCCTGGAAGTGTTGGATGGAGCCCACCAGTTGCCTAAGCAACCAGGAGGAGTTTAGAGTCCCCAGCGGTTCCTTTCTGCTCTGGTCTGGACTCCCAAGTGGGGGCTTCCTTATCCTTTCCTAACTTCATGGAGAGCATGTGAAAGGTCTGAGGGGCATCATGGTGGTTTGGGGCTTTCCCTGGCCAGCAGAGTCCCTGACCCTTCTGGACTGTGTCACAGCGGCAGCTGTGTGCCTCTCAAGCTGAGATCTGCATATAAAATTTATTTGTTACTGTATCCTAACCCTTTCTGGCATGGATGTGACTTAATTCTTAAATTGACCTTTGCTGGCTGGGGATCGTGTTCTTCTCCCTAGAGTCTCTGCATCATAATTCTGGAGCCTCCACCATCCTCCAGCACTTATGTTTTCTCCTCTCCCGCCCCAGCAGGAAAGAAACTGAGCATCAGGAAATTTAAAGTATCTCAGCCCCAATCCTGGGAGGCTCAGCCCTCAGGAGAGGAGGTGGCCTCATGCACACCAGCTGTGTGCAGCCCACATCCAGGGAGGAGTGTAGGGAGAGCCACCCCGGGGCCTCACTGGGTGCCTCTTTTTTCAGCCCTCTTCCTTTCTGAGCCTAACTGCATTGCCTAAGCCGCCTTACTTATTTCCTGGCTCCCAGAAATCTTTAGTGTGAGAACAGGCAGAGGAATCTCCTGGGGTGTATTTGGAAGGAAGGGAGTAAGCTTGGGGTTGGATAACTTCCATGAGCAGAATCTAAAGCAGTGGTTCTTTAGCCCTGCTGCATAATAGAATCATCTGGGAGCTGTTAAAAAAATTGCAACACCCAGGCGCAGAGATTCAGTTCAGTGGGTCTAAATAAAGATTTTTGTTTGGTTAAAAAAATTTTTTTTAGAAAATATTTTTATAAACAATTCCCAGTTGACTCTGAGATGAGAACCACTGATCTGAAGGTGAGTAGCCTGGGCACTAGCACAGAAAAGGTTCTTGTGAGTTACAAAATGGTTCTGAGGCTTAAGTATCTGCCGGAAGCCTCTTGGTTTGAGCCAGCCAAACAGGTGTGCTTTTTGGCAGAGACAGCTTTCTTCTTCTCTTTATCTATCAGATACACCCTCTAACTTGGTCTAAACTTGAAGGAGGTGGTCTTGGGTAAAAAGTTCTGTGGACCATTGCAGGAAAGAAGCCATGGGGCAGTGGCCAGAGGAGAAATACAGCCTCAGAGCACTGAGGAGGTGGGAAGGGGATAGTGGACTTGTTTTGATACATCTAAAATAAAACCCAGAGGAGTCTCGAGACAAAGACAAAGGGAGGAGCGAAACAGTAAGTGAAACAGCAGATAGAATCATGAACGAAAATGAGAGCAGCCAGAAAGATGAAAAACTCTCGCACACCTGTTCTTTGAACATCTCAGAAAGTCGATCTTTTGACTCGAACAATTAAAATTACAAGCGGCCTTCCTTGGAAATCTGTCTCCAATCTCTGAATAGCTATAGCTCTGGCAGCTGCATTGGGACAGTTATTTCAGTGTCCCAGAGGAAA
Source organism: Nycticebus coucang (assembly GCF_027406575.1). Taxonomy (NCBI): domain Eukaryota; kingdom Metazoa; phylum Chordata; class Mammalia; order Primates; family Lorisidae; genus Nycticebus; species Nycticebus coucang. Next base: position 70,264,176 of record NC_069786.1, on the reverse strand, counting down.
GATATTTTGGGGTTTAGTCCTTGCCAGAAATAAGAAGCCAAGAGAAAAGGAGAAACATTACAGAATTTCCAAAAATATTTTGATAGCAATGCAAAACTTTGTAGAGGCTTAACGAAAAATTAGAGTACATTCTTATTTTAAGGAAGCTTAGTGGACCGACTCTGTATTTTGGCCAGGAGATAAATTATGTTTCCCTGTGTTATCAGATCTGCGGAAGGGCCTGTAAGTTCATGGAATACATGTGTGAGTGTATGTGTATACTTGTGTATGTGTCTGTATGTATGTGTGCAAGTGTTTGTAATACATTTTTCAGTTACTTTTCTTATTTGAGAAAATGAGGGCAATTCAGGGGAAGGCTTCAGCTGGGCGAGATGGCTTACAGTGCTGTAATCCTAGCACTCTGGGAGGCCGAGGCAGGTGGATTGCTGCAGCTCATGAGTTTGAGACCAGCTTGAGCAAGAGACCCTGTCTCTACTAAAAATACAAAAACTGAGGCAAGAGGATTGCTTGAGAACAAAAGCTAGAGGTTGCTGTGAACTATGATGGCGCCATAGCACTCTACCAAGGGGCGACAGCTTGTCTCAAAAAACAACAAAAACCAAACAAACAAAGAAAAAAAAAAAAACAGGGGAGGCTTCAGTTAGCAATTTAATGTTGGACTATACAACTTAAGAATCAAATATGACCTCACCCATCTGTGGTCATCAAGGCAGTATTGGCTCATTTACCATATTCAGGAACTTTCTGTGGAGCCAGCTGGGAAATAATTTGCTCCTAATAAAGCTTGCTCTTTTCTTCCAGACCTTCTCTTTACCAACTCCTGTGTCATCCCTTGAACTGCTTAGGAAAAGCCTTTCTTTCTTTTTTAGTTTTTTAGAGACGAGGTCTTTCTGAGTTGCTTAGGCTGGAGTGCAGTGGCCACTCACAGGTGCAATTACAGGGCACTACAGTTGCTAACTTCTGGGCTCAAAGATCTTCCTGCCTCAGCCTCCCAGTGCTCACAACACACTGACTTGGAAAACACTCTTGCTAATGTGTCCTAACCCTAGTGGTTAAAGGACTTCGCTCCTCCCCAGAAGAAGCAATAAGACTATCTTATGGGTTCTTATTCTTAATTGGCGTTAACTATTAGTCCCTGCTCTATAATATTTTGTTTATTATAATGTCCTCATTTTCTCTATGAACAACCAATGACAGAATTGCACAGGTTATAATTTTTAAAATGAAATAAAAATGTGGATTGTGTCCTAGAGTTTGGCAGATGTGAGTCTAAGAAGTGTTTCACTATAAGGGTGTCTCTCAGTCCTGTGCATGTTAGCAAACATCTGCCTATCAGTCAACTTGTCTGGGCAGCCAAATCTGTAAAATCAGTTTAGGGTCAAAACTATCAAAAGTGGCAAAGCTTTGCTTATCTCAGCAAAGAAGGTTTTCATGCAGTTTGAGATGGAAGAATAGATATTTCCATGGTTGAAAATAAAAGTACAGGAGCTGAAGGAACAGATTTTCCCCATCATCAAAGTGTGAGCCCTTCTGAAATATGGGCAGTTAGCACAGAGCAGAATTCAGACTGGAGTTCTGCTCTAGGGCTCAGCCACTGAGTAAATAAGATGTTATCTGTTCCATAAAAAGTATAAAGAAAAACTCAACCCAATGCCTTTTTTTTTTTTTTAACTTTCTCTGTGATGATGAGAGAAAGAAATTGTATGTTTATTAAAGGCAGAAAAGGAGGGCTGGGCATGGTGGCTCTTGCCTAGCACTCTGGGAGGCAGAGGCGGGTGGATTGCTTGAGCTCAGGAGTTCAGACCAGCCTGCACAAAATCGAGACCCCATTACTATAAAAACATAGCCAGGTGGCTCAGCACCTGTAGTATAGTGGTTACAGCGTCAGCCACATACACTGAGGCTGGTGGGTTCGAACCCAGCCAGAGCCAGCTAAATAACAATGACAACAGCAACAAAAAATAGCCAGGCGTTGTGGTGGGCGCCTGTAGTCCCATCTACTAGGGGAACTGAGGCAAGAGAATCGCTTAAGCCCAGGAGTTGGAGGTTGCTGTGAGCTGCAACGCCACAGCACACTACTGAAGGGGACATAGTGAGACTCTGTCTTTAAAAAAAAAAAAATAATAGGGGTGGCGCCTGTGGCTCAGAGGAGTAGGCGCCAGCCCCGGCCAAAAACTACAAAAAAAAATAATAATAATAAATTACAAAAAAATATATATATATAGCCAGGTTTTGTGGCGGGCGCCTGTAGTCCCAGATACTTGGGAGGCTGAGGCAAGAGAATCACTTGAGCCCAAGAGTATGAGGTTGCTTTGAGTTATGATACCATAGCACTCTACTTAGGGCACCAAAGTGAGACTCTGTCTCAAAATAAATAAATGAAAGGAAGGAAGGGAGGGAGAAAAGGAGGGGGAGAAAGAAAAGGAGAAAGATAAAAGACTCCTGTTATTCACATGATTATACACAAATTTGTTTTGTTTTCTTGAATTTTAAAACATAGACATTGGTAACATGTAAACCCCCCAAAGCAGAGTTTTAAGTTCATATTGTTATTGAATTTAAGATTGTGCTCAATTAAGAAAGTTTTAAAGTGGAATGCTAATTGATAATGATAATTAAAATTTTACAGTGCATTACAGTTTATAAAAAGTGTTCATATGCTTGCTCATTTAATTTTCACAATCTAGAGAGGGAGATCAGGGAGGTTTCATTATCTCCACTTTATGTGTAGAGAACCCAAGTCTCAGGGAAGTTAAGGAGCTTGCCCCAAGACATAAAACTGGTGCTTGAAAAAATTAAATCTGACACCAAACCCACACTATTGTTTAACTGCTAATTGATTAGTTGGTAAGGACTGTTAAAAGCTAATGAATTATGTATAGGGTGTCCTGGATCATATGGTTTCTTATTAAAGTTCTGAGTTTTGTTAGAGTTCTTTAAGAGAAAAATCTCAGATGGAAAGCAAGAGCAAGCTTCCCATGGTTTCACTTCTCTCTGTTTCCTAGTACTGTTGGCTCAGGCAGCTACTTTCCTGGTCCCAATATTGAATGAGATCTAGAAAAATTCTTTCCTTGCGGCACCCGTAGCTCAGCGCCGGTAATCCCAGTGGCTTCTGGAGGCCTGAGTCTGAGGTTGCAGTAAGCTACCATGCACTGCACTCTGCTCAGGGGCATAGCGTGGGACTCTGTCTCAACAACAACAACAAAAAAAATTGGCTTATCTGGGTGGTGCCTGTGGCTCAGTGGGTAGGGTGTTGGCCCCATACACCAAGGGTGGCCTGTTTGAACCCAGCCCAGGCCAAAATGCAACAAAAAATAGCCAGGCATTGTGGCGGGTGCCTGTAGTCACAGCTACTCAGGAGGCTGAGGCAAGAGAATCACCTAAGCCCAGGAGTTGGCGGTTGCTGTGAGCTGTGACGCCACAGCACTCTACTGAGGGCGACAAAGTGAGACTCTGTCTCTTTAAAAAAAAAAAATTGCCTTATCAAGCCAGACACAGTGGCTCACGCCTGTAATCCTAGCTCTCTGGGAGGCCTAAGAGGGTGGATCACCTGAGCTCAGGAGTTGGAGACCAGCCTGAGCAAGAGCGAGACCCATTCTCTAAAAATAGTCAGGTGCTGTGGCAGGCATCTGCAGTCCCAGCTACTTGGGAGACTGAGGCAAGAGAATCACTTGAGCCCAAGCGTTTGAGGTTGCTGTGAGCTATGATGTCACAGCACTCTACCGAGGGTGACAAAGTAAGACTAAGACTTTGTCTCAAAAAATAAAGCAAGACAAAATTGTCTTATCCTATTAAACTGAGAAAACAATTATAAAGACCTATAAATGTATTAGTTTATGGAACACAAATTTTATTCTAAATTAACTACAGCCTGGCCACGGAAACTTTCGGGATGCCATACACCTCCTATGCCTCACTTTAATCCTGTTTTGGTGATACAGAAGATGTGATACCAAGGTACTCAAGATTTCCAGTCTAATACGAGATTAGTCCTCTCAACATGAGCTCTCTCTAACCATGTGCCCTGCTATACCTCTGATCTGTAGGGTCTAACAGGCCAAAAGAGCCTGGGAGGAAGGGACCATGGGTCAGGGACACATTCGAGTCTCTCTTTGTGACACTGGCAAGTCGCTTTGCTTTTGTCTTCAGTTTTGTCATTTGGGAAGTAAATGGATTCAACTGTTCCCACATCTTTTTTCTTAGCCCCTGTCCTAGAAGTCTGTCTGGGTAGGCAGAGATTTTCAGGGCCTAAGAAATCCCCAGCTGAGGTGGTCAGAAAACTAGAAAAATGTCCTCTTTAGCCATTGCATACATGGGAGAGAATGGGGTTGAACCTGGGACCCAGAAATGCAGAGACCTTACTTCTCTAAAGACCCACACTGCTGAAAACAAGCCCATCTTGGGCCCAGAGATGTGAATACTAGGGACAAACAAGGTCATAACCTCTAGGAATGGAGACCTAGAGAAAATGCCACACTACCACAAGGATTGAGAGGTGATATCCAGGCGGAACTCATTTCTGTTATTACAGAATGGGAACTTCATTCTAACCAGGATTTTTGTTCTGTTTAATGACAGATCCCACACATAGGCATTCAATATATGCTTGTTGATGACAAATGCTTTAAACTTGTGATAAGCTCAAAGAGCAATGTGAGATTATCTAATTTATCTAACAGCGTTCACCCCAAAACACCCTTGGGTCTTAGGGCTGGGCTCTGGGTAGTAGCAGTGTATTTAGAATCACTAGCTAAGCTACTGTCCAAGTAGCCACCAAATGGTGTGTCCTTTCTTTCCAACTTGCATTGACTCTTGTCTGTGGAATGTTGGTTTAATTTATGACTCTGCCCATTCTCAGTTAATCGATATCCTCAGAATAGTCATACTGTAACACAATTCAGTCACTAAGTGGAAATGGTCAGTAAAGTCCCACTGTTCCTTGGGGATTCTGACTGTCTGGAACTGAGGGTACACTGACACGTGGATGGATATGAAAGTAAATAGTAAACTGAGACAAAAAGCAGAAAAAGAGGAGAAAGCCACCAGATCTTTGTGCCTCCATTGTTCGGAACGTGCTCATATCAGTTTAAAAATACTCTGCCTGAGTGCTACTTTGTAAACGGGCTACGTAAAATGATTTTATTAACACCATTTTACATATTATAACTTACATATTGGGTTTTTCACCACAAGAAAAGCCTGACACAAAAATGGAACATACCAAATAGAGTAATATGGTTAAAAAGAACCTGGCAGGTCTTGGGAAACCTGCACGGGGCCAATTCCAAAGCTACCCTGCTGAGGCCAGGCCACTGCTTGTTGGCTCTCTCTAGACAGGTTCAGGCTTCTCTCTCTCCAGTTTATCTCCTCTTTAGAATTCAATTCCATAATGTGATGATGGTTTCTTTTGCTTAATTCCTAGATTAATAGTAGTTGCTTTTTTCCCCCCTACTAACCTCTGTTCTGTGTGTCATATGGAACAATTCCTCTGGCGTATCTGTGCTGTGCCCTGTGTGTTCTTCCCAAGAAGCATTTAGGCTTTCAGAGTTTGGGTTATATGTCATCCTTGCCCTCCAAGCAGGTTACAGCCAAGCAAACAGAAAAGGCAGGCAATTATTGGATGACATGTAAATAAGGACAATATAAGTTACAAAGAATATATATATAATGCATAATTTATAAAGAAATAAGTTTAGCTGGGCAGCGCCTGTGGCTCAGTGAGTAGGGCGCCGGCCCCATATACTGAGGGTGGCGGGTTCAAACCCAGCCCCGGCCAAACTGCAACCAAAAAATAGCCGGACATTGTGGCGGGCACCTGTAGTCCCAGCTGCTCGGGAGGCCGAGGCAGGAGAATCACGGAAGCCCAAGAGTTAGAGGTTGCTGTGAGCTGTGTGACGTCATGGCACTCTACCCGAGGGCGGTACAGTGAGACTCTGTCTCTACAAAAAAAAAAAAGAAAAGAAATAGTTCGTTGTTTTTAGTAGAGAGAGTGAAAAATTCTGGCATGTAGGATAGATTTACGATTTGTTCATTTCCTCACCCAGGGCAGTAGTTCTTAATCTTTTGAGGATTACACTTTTTTTCTTAGACAGAGTCTCACTTTGTTGCCCTCAGCAGAGTGCTGTGGCATCACAGCTCACAGCAACCTCAAACTCTCTGGGCTCAAGAGATTCTCTTGCCTCAACCTCCCAAGTAGCTGGACTACAGGCACCGCCACACCAGGCTATTTTTTGTTGCAGTTGTGATTGTTGTTTAGCTGGCCCGGGCTTGGTTCAAACCCGCCAGCCTCAGTGTATGTGGCCAATGCCATAACCACTGTGCTACGGGCGCTGAACAGATTACACTGAAAATTTGATAAAACTTTGATAGAACCTCTTTCTAGCAAAATAAACATACACCTACTCAGTGGCATGCAGTTTTCAGGAGTTCCTGGACCCCTGCAGCCCACTCTTGGACTCCAGGGTTGGTGGTTTCTAGTTTAAGAATTCCTGCTGCAGGCAGTACCTGAAGTGCTGTAGCTATTGGTGTTCAGAGCAGCATAGCAGGGTCACACTGCCAGAGCCTTGGGAACTCTTATGTACAGAAGCAACATTGTTTTCTCTGAAACTTTCAGTGCCTTGGGTGCAGGCTGATCAGCATAATTTTGAGGGCCAATTTTGGTGCTAAGGCAGGGCCCAGTGTGAGTGTGCACCCACATGCACGCACACACACACACACACACAAATCAAAGTGAAAGATGTGTTTGTTCAGGGAATGCTTTTTTAAAGCTTTCCCAGTGATCCCAACATCTGTGGTGTGTCCCCCTACACCTACTGCCTCGAGATGTTATTTGCTGTGAGCTCCTCAATCCCTTGTGCTGGAGACTCCTGGCAAACCCATCAGACATGCCCAAACGAATCTGCGTCCTGGCTCGGAGCCCAGCTTCAGCTCAGACCAGGACATCCCTCCCACTCCCCTTCCACGCTGCATTAACATTGAAACTGGATGGCAAAATAAGGTCACTGACAAGGAAACTCTAGAATAAAGGCAGTTTACAAGTGTTAAAAAAATATGTTTCTATAACACAGCTCCATTGAACAAGACACGGGTTGGAGCCTTTTGGAATCAGGGATGTGACCTGGGGTTGCTGGCTGAATGTTGAGTTGCTCTGATTTGTAGCTTTAGAATTGGGCCAGCTTCTTCCAGGAGTGAGTAGACTGGGCTGTAAACCATGTCCTTTTTACTATTTTAATATCAGCTTGGTAGCTCCCTGAGGGCCAAAGCTGGATTACCCAGCAGGCAGGGTAAGCACACACTTGAGGCACCAGCAGCACCCCCAGGGGCTGTTCCCCCTTAATCAGGGCCCTTTGAGCTCTTTTCTCCATCAAGACCCCCTTTCTCAAGTGGCAAAGAGCAAGCAGGGCCAAACTACAGGCACCCCTTTGTTTCTAGAGGGCAATCTGCATCTCTGAAGACTCAAGGACCTGGTTCATAGACCTCAGCCGTCTCAAGATTCTTACATTTCTATATATATATATATTTTTTTTTTTTTGAGTTTTACATTTCTTTTTTTTTTTTTTTGCAGTTTTTGACCAGGGCTGGGTTTGAACCCGCCACCTCTGGCATATGGGGCGCCCTACTCCTTTGAGCCACAGGAGCTGCCCTTACATTTCTAACAGTTCCTCAAACATACTCTACTCTATCTAGGTGTTAGGTCAGACACTTCAGAAACAAACCACTTACAGAGAGTTTATGGCAGGGAGATATTTTTGGGAACATATGAGGAAGAGAACTTCTTGAGGTTCCTTGATTCTCAACAGAAACCATGCTCATACCTGTCAGAATGGCTATTATCAAAAAGATGAGGCAGGTACAATGGCTCACACCTGTCAATCTAGCACTTTGGGAGGTTGAGGTGGGAGAATCACTTGAGATCAGGAGTTTGAGACCAGCCTGGGCAACATAGCAACACCCTGTCTCTAAAATAATTTAAAAAAATTAGCTAGGTATGACGGCACATGCCTGTAGTCCCAATTACTCGGAAGGCTGAGATGGGAGCATCACTTGAGCCTAGGAGTTGGAGGCCATAGTGAGCTGCGATTGTGCCACTGCACTCCAGCCCAGACGACATAGTGAGACCCTAGCTCCGAAATTAAATAAATAATTAATAACCAGAGATAACTAGTGTTGATGAGCATATGGAGAAAAGAGAACCCTCGTACACTATTAGTGGAAATAGAAATTAATGCAGCCATTATGGAAAACGGTATAGAAGTTCTGCAAAAAAATTAAAAATAGGACTACCATGTGATCCAGCAATTCCACTACTGACTACATAGCTAGTGGAGATAAAAATTAGTAGGCCGAGGGGTGGCACCTGTGGCTCAAAGGAGTAGGGCGCCGGCCCCATATGCTGGAGGTGGCGGGTTCAAACCCAGCCCCGGCCAAAAACTGCAACAACAACAAAAAATTAGTATGCCGAGAGATATCTGCACTGCCACATTTATTGCAGCACTGTTCACAAGAGCCAAGGTATGAAATCCAGTAAGTGTTTATCAACAGATGAGCGGGGAAAGAAAATGTGGTATATTCTGTGCAATAGATTACTATTTAGCCTTAAAAAGAAGGAAATCCTGCCTATTCACCTTCTACAGTCAACATATCTAGCTCTGTAAGCCTATAACTTGCTCTTCCTCTGTAAACCTACCTTTCTCTTCCTCAATAAATTTCATTTCATGCTTGCCTTAAAAAAATAAAACAAAAAAGAAGGAAATCCTGTTGTTTGCGACAAAATGGGTGAATGTGCAAGACATTAAGTGAAATAAGCCGGATACAGAAGGATAATTACTGCATAAAACTGCATGGTCTCACGTGCGGAATCTAACAAAGTCTATCTTGTAGATCTAGAGTAAAATGGTGGTTACCAGGGGATTGAGTTGGGGAGATGTTAAATAGTACGAAATTTGAGTTAGACTGGAGAAATGAGTTCAAGATATCTATTTCTATATATTATATGTATATGTAACACATATATCTAGATATGATCCATTGGTGACTATATATATATATTTTTTTTTTTTTGTAGAGACAGAGTCTCACTTTATGGCCCTCGGTAGAGTGCCGTGGCCTCACACAGCTCACAGCAACCTCCAACTCCTGGGCTTAAGCGATTCTCTTGCCTCAGCCTCCCGAGTAGCTGGGACTACAGGCGCCCGCCACAACGCCCGGCCATTCATTGGTGACTATATTTAATAACAATGTATGGTATACTTGTACGTTGCTAAGAGAATAGATTTTAAGAGTACTTACTACAAAAAAAAAAGATAAGTATGGGAAGTAGTGCCTATGATAATTAGTTTGATTTAGCCATTCCACAATGTATACATATTTCAAAACATCATGTTTTGTACTTCAAAATAAATAAATAAATAAAACAAAACTGTGTTTACCATCTATGAACTAATCCTTCTTGTCTTGTTTTTTGTTTGTTTGTTTTTATTTTTGTTTTGAGACAGTCTCAAGCTGTCACCCTGGGTAGAGTGCTGTGGTGTCACAGCTCACAGCAACCTTCAGCTTTGGGGCTTAAGCGATTCTCTTGCCTCAGCCTCCCAAGTAGCTGGGACTATAGGCGCCCACCACAGCTCGGGGCTATCTTTTTGTTGCAGTTGTTTAGCTGGCCTGGGCTGGGTTTGAACCCACCACTCTTGGTGTATGTGGCTGGCGCCATAACCACTGTGCTACGGGCACCGAGCCACCTTGTTTTTCTTATTTATTTATTTATTTATTTATTTATTTATTGTAGAGACAGAGTCTCACTTCATGGCCCTTGGTAGAGTGCCGTGTTGTCACACAGCTCACAGCAACCTCTAACTCTTGGGCTTACGCGATTCTCTTGCCTCAGCCTCCCGAGCAGCTGGGACTACAGGCGCCCGCCACAACACCCGGCTATTTTTTGGTTGCAGTTTGGCTATTTTTTGGTTGCAGTTTGGCCGGGGCTGGGTTCGAACCCGCCGCCCTCGGTATATGGGGCCGGCGCCCTACTCACTGAGCCACAGGCGCCACCCTATTTATTTTTTCTTTAATGTAAAGCTTTTTCTGTCTTAAGAGTTTATATGTTAAAAAAAAAAAAAAGGAGGAAGACTTTTTATTTATTTTTTATTTTTATTTTTTTTGTAGAGACAGAGTCTCACTTTATGGCCCTCATTAGAGTGCCGTGGCCTCACACAGCTCACAGCAACCTCCAACTCCTGGGCTTAAGCGATTCTCTTGCCTCAGCCTCCGGAGTAGCTGGGACCACAGGCGCCCGCCACAACGCCCGGCTATTTTTTGGTTGCAGTTTGGCCGAGGCCGGGTTTGAACCCGCCACCCTCAGTATATAGGGCTGGCGCCCTACCGACTGAGCCACAGGCGCCGCCCAGGAGGAAGACTTTTTAATCTTTCTGGTTCTTTCTAATAACTATCAGCCCTGACATTGTGGTAAATTGTCATGGCTTTAAAAATTCTAAAATAGGGCTCCGCATCCATAGCACAGTGGTGAAGGTGCCAGCCACATACACCGGGGCTGGTGGTTTTAATGAGGCCCAGGCCAGCTAAACAACAAGGACAACTGCAACAAAAAAATAGCCGGGCGTTGTGGCGGGCGCCTATAGTCCCAGCTACTCGGGAGGCTGAGGCAAGAGAATCGCGTAAGCCCAAGAGTTTGAGGTTGCTGTGAGCTGTGACCCCACAGCACTCTACCAAGGGTGACATAGTGAGATTCTGTGTCAAGGAAAAAAAAATCCTGGAATACAGTCAAGGAGAAGGAGAAATGAGAAGAGAAATCCCAGCCTCCCAGCTTCTCTGAGCGGGACAAGAAAGGCCAAGCTCCTGCTCCTTGTTCAGAGGCAGCTGAGAGCTGCCGGGGAGGACGTGATGGTGAGCAGGCCCACACACAGTGCACTGGGAACCCTGCTCCTGCTGCACTACAACCACTAACAGACTGTTGTGAGGTTCGGGGGCTGAATTGCGTTAAAAGACGAGCTTTTGTTTTTTCCTGAACGTTATCCTTACCTTTGTAATTTATTTCTTCAGAGGATGATGGTAGCCTTGATTTGACAGCTTTTAGGGCAGTGTGCTTTTGAATTTGTTTTCACTTTTTTTTTTTTTTAATCTCCTGAAGCTTGGGACTGTGAGGAAGCCAGGAGAATTGCCTCACTGGAAAGGACTGCACTGTAATCTGTGAGGGTATTGCCTCACTGTCAGCCGTGCCACAGGCTTGAAGACTCACAGACACGTGAGCTGCCCCGGGACAACCAGGATTAAGAACTGAGCTCCACATTAAAACCGAATCAACACAAAACCAAAAAACAAAAGCAGCTTCCAGAGGCAGAAAACAAGTGAGAATGGTTCACACCGCTTAGGATCAAGACATCATTACGGGTGCAATAGCGCACACCTGTAGTCCTAGCACTCTGGGAGGCCGAGGCGGGTGGATTGCTTAAGCTCAAGAGTTTCAGACCAGCTTGAGCAAGAGCAAGAACAAGAGCAGTCTCTTCTAAAAATAGAAAAACTAGCTGGGTGTTGTGGCCAGCTCTTGTAGTCCCAGCTACTGAGGAGCCTGAGGCAGGAAGATCACTTGACCCCCAAGAGTTTGAGGTTGCTGTGAGTTATGTTGCCACAGCACTCTACCAAGGGCAACAAAGTGAAACTTTGCCTCAAGCAAACAAACAAAAAGACATCATTAAAAGGCGAATGAAAAACTGGAAAAAAAATATTTGAAACACTGAGAGAAAAAGCTTAGTGGCATTGCTACGCATTTTCAAATTGGTAAGAAAATGAGTGCCTTAATAGAAAATGGATAGAAGATATAAACGAGAAATTCATAGTACAATGTAAATGGCTCTGACCATATAAAAATGCTTGCTTTTACTAGTAATCAAAGAACTTAAAACAAAAGAGTCAGGTTTTTGATGATCAATTTGGCAAGGATTAAAAATATAATAGCCGGGCGTTGTGGCGGGCGCCTGTAGTCCCAGATACTCGGGAGGCTGAGGCAAGAGAATTGCTGAAGCCCAGGAGTTGGAGGTTGCTGTGAGCTGTGTGATGCCACAGCACTCTACCGAGGGCTATAAAGTGAGACTCTGTCTCTACCAAAAAAAAAAAAATATATATATATATATGTATATATATAAACAGTGTTGGGGCAGCTCCTGTGGCTCAGTGAGTAGGACGCAGCCCCATGTACTGAGAGTGGCGGGTTCAAACCTGGACCCGGCCAAATTGCAACAAAAAAATAGCCGGGCATTGTGGCGAGCACCTGTAGTCCCAGCTACTCAGGAGGCTGAGGCAGGAGAATCACGTAAGCTCAAGAGCAGGAGGTTGCCGTGAGCTGTGACGCCATGGCATTGTACTGAGGGCGACAAGGTGAGACCCTGTCTCTTAAAAAAAAAAGAAAATAATATATAAACAGTGTGTGGAGAAACAGTACTTTTATACATTGCTTGTGAGCAGATAAATTGGTAAATTTATACACTTTGGAGGATAATTTGGCAGGGCCTATCAAAAGCCTTAAAATTGTGCATACCTTTGATACAGCAAGTCCACTTACAGGAATTCAACCATAGGAAATTATCATGAATCTATGCAAATGTTTAGCTACAAGGAAGTTATGGAATGTGTCCATACTTAGAAATATCATACAGGCATTAAAAACGATACCAGAGGTGTTTAATTTACATAAAAAGATATTCATGATGTATTAAAATGCTTAAAGTTAATTAAAATTAGCATATAACAACATAATCCAATTTTTACAACTGAAAATTTGTATGAATAGAAAAAAGATGAAAAAGATATAAAAACAGTTAACAGTTGGCCAGGCGCAATGGCTCATGCCTATAATTCTAGCACTCTGGGAGGTGAAGACCGGTGGAATGCTTTGAGTTCACTAGTTGAAGACCAGCCTGAGCAAAAGCAAGACCCAACACCCTGTCTTCACTAAAAATAGAAAAACCGAGTGGAGCAGCGCTTGTGGCTCAATGGGTAGGGCACCAGCCTCATGTACTGAGGGTGGTGGGTTCGAACCCAGCCTCAGCCAAACTGCAACAAAAAATAGCTGGGCATTGTGGCAGGTGCCTGTAGTCCCGGCTACTTGGGAGGCTGAGGCAAGAGAATCGCCTAAGCCCGGGAGTTGGAGGTTGCTATGAGCTGTGATGCTACGGACGGCGACAAAGTGAGACTCTGTCTCTAAAAAAAAAAAAAATAGAAAAACTGAGGCAAGAGGATCATCTGAGCCCAAGTTGGGGGTTGCTGGGAGCTATGACGCCATGGCACTGTACCCAGGGCAACAGCTTGAGACTCTGTCTCAAACAAACAAACAGTTAACAGTTATAACCAGTACTTTTTCTAGAGTAGTAGTAGAATTATTGTTCCCTTTAGTTATTTCTTTTTTTTTTTTTTTTTTTGTAGTGTACCGCCCTCGGGTAGAGTGCTGTGGCGTCACACAGCTCACAGCAGCCTCTAACTCTTGGGCTTATGCGATTCTCTTGCCTCAGCCTCCCGAGTAGCTGGGACTACAGGCGCCCGCCACAACGCCCGGCTATTTTTTTGTTGCAGTTTGGCCGGGGCTGGGTTTGAACCCACCACCCTTGGCATATGGGGCCAGCGCCCTACTCACTGAGCCACAGGCGCCGCCCCTTTTAGTTATTTCTTCAAACAATACATTTTCCTTTCATAATTAGAAAAATAAACATTTATAGCTTTGTTTATTAGCCAAATGGTAGTATATTTTTATTCTCTGAGAGTGATACCAGTAAAGAAGTCTCAAAAGTTTAAATAAAAAAAAAAATTTTTTTTTTTTTGAGACGGAGTCTTACTTTGTCATCCTTGGTATACTACCTTGGCGTCATACTGATAGCAACCTCAAACTCTTGGGCTCAAGTAATCCTCTTGCCTCAGTCTCCTGAGTAGCTGTGACTACAGGTGCCCACCACAACGCCCGGCTATTTTTACAGACAGGGTCTCACTCTTGCTCAGGTTGGTCTTGAACTCCTGAGCTCAAGCTGTCTTGAGCTCCCAGAGTGTTAGGATTACAGGCATGAGCCACACCTAGCCTTAAATAAAAAATGTTTTAAAATTTGAAGCAATTTTGGGCCGGGTGCTCACACCTGTACTCCTAGCTCTCTGAGAGGATGAGGTGGGTAGATCACCTGAGCTCATGGGTTCAAGACCAGCCTGAGCCAGAGCGAGACCCTGGCTCTAAAAATAGACAGGTGTTGTGGCAAGTGCCTGTAGATCCAGCTACTGGGAGGCCAAGACAAGAGAATCACTTGAGTCCAAGAGTTTGAAGTTGCTGTGAGCTATGACACTACATCACTTTACTGAGGACAATAAAGTGAGACTCTGTCTCAAAAATATTGAAGCAATTTTGATTTTGCCTTTCGTGGAACAATAATTTGAGAACTACATCTAGAATCAGAAAATTCAGTCTGAATTATTGTATGATCTTGGACAAGTGATTTAATCCCTTTAAATTGTAATCATGTTCTATGGAACTTAAAGTCCACAATAATTAATGTAAACATGAAAAGAAGCACTGACTTTGTAGAGTTGAAAAACAAATTAGGGCTGAACACAATGGTGGGTGGCTGTAGTCCTAGCTACCCAGGAGACTGAGGCAAGAGGATTGCTTCAGGCTGAGAATTTGAGTTTGTTGTGAGCTATGATTGACCCTGTGAATAGCTACTGTACTCTGACCTCGGCAACATAGTGAGACCCCATCTCTATACATACATACATATATACATATCAGGACCTCAACCTCATTAGATACTGGTCTAAACATGAAGAAAACATCAGATAAACCCACATAGAGAGACTTTTCTACAAAATCATTCCCAGTGCCGTAGTCCTTCTTATCCACAGGTTTGCTTTGTGTAGTTTTAGTTACCTGAAGTAAGCCAAGGTCCGGAAATATTAAATGGAGAATTCCATATACGGTTTACATTGTGTGCTGGTCTGAGTATTGTGATGAAATCTTGGGCCATCTCACTCCATTCCACCTTGGATGTGAATTGTCTCTTTTTTCCAGTGTATCCCCACAATCTTTGCTATCTACCTGTTAGTCACCCAGTAGTCCTCTCAGTGATCAAGACGGACGGTCACAGGATCACAGTGCTTGTGTTCAAGTAGCCTTTATTTCACTTAGTCATGGCTCCAAAGCGCAAGACTAGTGATGCTGGCAATTCACATGTGCCAAAGAGAATTTTTTACATATGTAAAAAGGTAAAAGTTCTTAACTTTAATAAGGAAAGAAAAAAATTATATGTTGAAGTTGCTTAGATTTATAGTAAGAATGGATTTTCTAACTATGAAATTGTGATGGAGAAAGACACTTGTGCTAGTTTTGCAGTTGTACCTCAGAAGACAACAGTTATGGCCATAGTATGTGATAAGTGCTTGGTTAAGGCAGAAAGGCAGTAAGTTTGTGGGTGGAAGACATGAACAGAAATGTGTTCCAATTGATGGCAGTTGGGCTCTGTACTATCTGTGGTTCCAGGCAACCAATGGGGGGTCTTGGAACATATCCCTATGGATAAATAGGAATTACTGTACTCCTCAAAAAAGTCAAGGTCATGAGAAGTGAGGAAATACCGAGAAACTGTCACAGGCCAGAGGCCACTAAAACATGATGACTAAATATCCTGAATGAGATCCTGTAATAGAAAAAGGACATTAATGGAAAAACCTGTGAAATCCAAATGAAGTCTGGAGTTAGTGTTAATACACTTGTGTAGGTTTCTGAGTTTTGACAAATGTACCGTGGTAATGCAAGATGTTAATGTTTTAGGGTGATTAACCTTCCCAGTTTGACTGGGAGAGGGGTTTCTTGGGATGGGAATTTCCATTGCTAAAACCAGGACAGTCTAGGCAAACTGGGACAATTGGTCAATCCACATTGGGGGAAACTAGGTTAGAGGTATATGGGAATTCTGTGTTATCTTTGTAATTTTTTAAATGAATCTAAAAGTATTCTAAAATAAAAAAAATTAAAAAATATGGGTGGCACCTGTGCCTCAAAGGAGTAGGGCACCGGCCCCATATGCTGGAGGTGGCGGGTTCAAACCCAGCCCCTGCCAAAAAAAAAAACTGCAAAAAAAAAATAAATAAATAAATAAATGAGATAAATTAAAAAGGAAACCAGTTAGGGACAGCTAATTAATAATGGGACAAGAAGGTTTAAATATCCATCTATTCAAAAAATTGGTTGAAGTTCTGCTATGTGCAGAGATTTCTCTTAGTCTCACTTTCAAGTGCCCAAAACAGGTAAGTGCAAATATAAAACTGCTTTTCTTTCTAGTATCTTGCTGTTTTATTTTCTAGAGATAAATGTGTTTGTGAATAACTCTGGGTTTATTTATTTGTTCTTTCCATGCATTTATTTTAGCATACATTAAATAAACTTTGATTCATACCCTCAAATAAGCCTGAAACAATAGAAAAAAAAAAACTTTGAAAAGTTTCTACTTCTTTCCATTACACTGCATTATCCATAGATTTTACCTACTTCTGAAATATTAATTTCTAAGCCTTTATTCATATACTTTTATCTCCTTCTTAAAAAGGTTTCCACAATTAAATAGTTTATACCCCTCTGGGTATAGTGGCCTGTACCATCCACTATGCTATTCTCATAATTCACTTTCAGTATTCTACTAAGTTGTTTTTTCTTTTCTTTCTTTCTTTTTTTTTTTTTTTTTTTTTAGAGAGAGAGTCTCACTTTGTTGCCCTTGGTAGAGTGCCGTGGGTCACAGCTCACAGCAACCTCCAGCTCTTGGGCTTAGGCGATTCTCTTGCCTCAGCCTCCCGAGTAGCTGGGACTACTGGCGCCCGCCACAATGCCCGGCTATTTTTTTTTGTTGCAGTTTTGCTGGGGCTGGGTTTGAACCCGCCACCCTCGGTATATGGAGCTGGCGCCCTACCCACTGAGCCACAGGCGCTGCCCATAAGTTTTTTTTTTTTTTTTAAGTAAAGGTTCTATTTTTTTCTCACATTAAAAAAAAATTAAAGTCTAATAAAAGTCATGCTTTTTAAGTACACAGTTCTATGAATTCTGGCTATTCTAATAGATTTTTACTATTGTAATTCAAATATTTTTGTCTTGATTGTTAACAGATGCTTGAATTAATAAAGAGAAAGTGACTTGAAATACTTTCTCTCTTTTTTTTCTGGGCTAGAGTGCCATGGCCTCAGCCTAGCTCAAAGTAACCTCAAACTCCTGGGCTCAAGCAATACTCCTGCCTTGGGTTCCTGAGCTGGGCTCACTATTGCTCAGGCTGGTCTCGAACTCCTGATCTTAAGCAATCTTCTTGATTCAGCCTCCCAGGGTGCTGGGATTATAGGTGTGAGCCAACTGCTCATTTTTTTTTTTTTTAAAGACCAGTCAAATTCAGTAGTGGCAAGTGGGGAAGAGTAAAGCAAGTAGTTTGCTCTGTTAATGAGTATGAATGATCAACTAAGATAACTCACTATGTTAAAATTAGCCAAAACACTTTATCTATGACTATGTCTCTGTCAGTTATAAGAAGTAAAACTCTTGGGCGGCACCTATGGCTCAGCAGAGTAAGGCGTCAGCCCCATATGCTGGAGGTGGTGGGTTCAAACCCAGCCCCGGCCAAAAACTGCAAAAAAGGGCGGCGCCTGTGGCTCAGTCCATAGGATGCCAGCCCCATATACCGAGGGTGGCAGGTTCAAACCCGGCCCCGGCCAAACTGCAACCAAAAAATAGCCGGGCGTTGTGGCGGGCGCCTGTAGTCCCAGCTACTGGGGAGGCTGAGGCAAGAGAATCGCTTAAGCCCAGGAGTTGGAGGTTGCTGTGAGCTGTGTGAGGCCACGGCACTCTACCAAGGGCCATAAAATGAGACTCTGTCTCTACAAAAAAAAAAAAAAAAAACTGCAAAAAAAAAAAAAGAAGTAAAACTCTCATTAAATCATTGTTCATTCACCAAATATACCTTTTCTTCTGAGCATGAGATTCAGAAGTATTATATTTAATATATTGAGAAGGCATTGGTAAATTTCAGCACGAATTCACATCTTATCTGCCTCAGTGATGTAAAACAACTTCTCGTTCTAATAACAAATATCAGCCAAAGGAAGCCATGAACCAATTACTTGGAATTTAGGATAAAGTACCATGAAAAGAATACTACACAAATACCTAGTCTAGAATTCAGGTGAGTGTGGTATAGGGATGAGCTACTTAAGTAGATTAAACATTGACTTTGATATCAAAGTGTTGGAATAGTTTGGAATGGATGGATTACAAAGCTTTGGGGATCAACATTAGGACCAATTTCATTCATTTTATATCAATGACTTGGAAGAAGGAGCATGCTGTAAGCTTGTCGTATAAAACTAGAGGGAGGGTCAGTCAATACAAAGAAGGGATGAAATGACTTGAGTAGA
The DNA here is from genome assembly GCF_027406575.1 of Nycticebus coucang. Taxonomy (NCBI): domain Eukaryota; kingdom Metazoa; phylum Chordata; class Mammalia; order Primates; family Lorisidae; genus Nycticebus; species Nycticebus coucang. Next base: position 70,245,753 of record NC_069786.1, on the reverse strand, counting down.
CTAGGAACATAAGCAGATGAGTGGTTTATTCAATTCAGTGTGCAGAAATATGAAGTAGAAAGATTATCTCACAGTAAAGTGAGATCAGAATGTTCAAAATAGAGTAAAAAAGTCAAAACTCAGGAGATGAGTAAATAAGCATGCTAGAAACAAATTAAATTCCAACACGATGAATAAGACAGGAATGTTGACTATAGAATTTAAAGAAATAACATTTTTGATATATTAGACAAGAAAATAACTTACTGAAATACATATAGTTAGAACAAAAATGAAGTTATTTGTTGTAAAGGGTGATGAAAACTTTAAATTATGGGTATCTATTAGTTCCAGAAATCTCTTAAATTAGGTGACTTCATTTTTCAGTTATTATGTTTTATAATTTACATATACATTGCGTGTATGTGTATATATATATATATATTTTATATATATTTTTTGAAACAGAGTTTCACTTCGTTGTGCTTGGTAGAGTGCCCTGGCATTACAGCTCACAGCAATCTTAAACTCCGGACTCAAGCCATCCTCTTGCTTCAGCCTCCCAAGTACCTGGAACTACAGGTGCCTGCCACAACCCCAGCTATTTTTAGAGACATGGTCTCGCTCTGGCTCAGGCTGGTCTGGGAATTCATGAGCTCAGACGATCCACATACCTCGGACTCCCTGAGTGCTAGAATTTCAGGCGTGAGCCACTGCACCTGGCCTTATAGAACTGTTCCTTGACGTTTTTTCATGAAACAACATGCCTCTTTTGATAAACTATAAAAATCTCACATTTTCCTTTCATATTCTCACTTCAAATAGGTTAAATGTCATAACTTAAAAAAAAAAGTCCCCATGGGATAAAGAGCTATTTTGTTTATAAACTATACCTCTCCCTTTCCTTGAAAATCACTACTTAACCACAGAAGAGTAAGATATGCTTGCGCACAAAGTGCTTATGTTTTAAATTGTGGTGACAATGCCAGATCATGAATTAAGCATAGTAAAGGGTTACATTCTAAGGGATACATTCTAAGGTTAATGGAAAGTTAAAGGTGAAGGAATGATCAAAGCTGGAAAAAATGGCTTTATGGAAAGAGGTTAAGACAAGAACTGAGAATCAAGGTTAGGGCCCAGTGGCTCATACCTGTAATCCCAGCACTCTGCAGGGCCAAGGCTGGTGGATTGCTTGAGCTCAGGAGTTCCAGACCAGCCTGAGCAAGAGAGCAAGACCCCGTCTCTAAAAAATAGCTGGGTGTTGTGGCAGGTGCCTGTAGTCCCAGATACTCAGGTGGCTGAGGCATGCGAATGGCTGGAACCCAGGAGTTTGAGGTCTCTGTGAGTTATGACGGTACCACACTCTACCCAGGGCGACAAAGTGAAACTCAAAAAACAACCGACAATCAAAACTTGAAGTCTTGTTAGAATTTGCACAAGCACAGAGGATGAGGAAGGAAAATCCTTTTGGCAGAGAGTGAGTGAATTCTCAGGGGTAAGAATTACTACTTAAGTGACCATGAAGAGTTAGGAGGGATACATTTGGGACTCACCAAAAATTTTTGAGCCAGGTAAAGGAAGCTTAATGTATATGTAGAGCAGAAAGGAGCAGGGAAGTCTGGAGTCCTGTCTATGGCTGCAGAAGTTGGCCAGGGCAAAGCACGTCTGTTCCTTTCCAGAAGGAGCTAACTGCCCCACCCCAGGGGTTTCTGAATTCAGAGGGCAGTCCTTTCAAGCGCTTCTGGTGTACTTTAAACTTTGTATCTTTTGTCTGTTATTTGAAGCTTTTGCTTCTTCAGTGGATTATCTGCTTCTGGAGAGGAGGAAAACTAGGCAGCCTCTTGCAGATGAGGGTTCATTTTGTGATTTCAGCAGACAGGTAGCTGAGAGAGACTGCAGGAAAACTTGTCAGCACCTGGTAAGTGGCTACCTAAGGGAGAGGAAGGGAGGAAATGTGTCAGAGGCTTCTGAGGAAGTGATGGCATTGCTGTCACACAGAAGCTTCAGAGGGAGGTGGAGCTGGTTCTGTACAAAAAGTTATGACTTCAGCTTTGAACATGCTGAGTTTGAGGTGAAAGTGAGACATTCAAGAGGAATTTACAGTGCTTAAGGGTATGGAACAGGAACTCGGGTGACAGGAGATAACTAAAGATACGATTTGGGATTGAGTTTACAGGCGAGGGCTGAAGTTGCAGAATGTTAAGTTTCTAGGCAGGCATGAGCTTCTAAAGTAAAGCTCAAGGAATCAAAAACCTAGCTGGAGTAATGTTCAAATTTAGGGGCTGGAAGGAGGAAAAAAACCTCTAAAGTTGCACTGTCCAATATGACAGCCACTTGCTACCTCTGGCCAAATTTAAGTTTACACTAATTAAAATTAAATAAAATTTAAAATTTCAGGGTGGCTCCTGTGGTTCAAAGGAGTAGGGCGCTGGCCCCATATGCCGGAGGTGGCGGGTTCAAACCTAGCCCCGGCCAAAAAAAAAAGAAAAAACCACACACATAAAAAAAATAAGTAGAGATTCTCAAAAAAAATTAAAATTTCAGTTCCTCAGTCACATTAACCATATTTCAAGTTCCTAATGACCACATGTGGTTAATAGCTACTATAAGGGACAGTACAAACAGACACACAGAACATTTCCATCAGCACAGGTTTTTTTATGGGACAGCATGCAAAGATACAGAGAAATATTCATTTGAGAGAAAACCAAAAACCCGATAATGTATTAAGGGAGTGGAGAGTTTTAAGGAGGAAATGTTTACCGTATCCAGTGCTGCTATTGTGTGTAGACTTCAGTTAGGAAGGCAGTAGGAAGAGAGTGAGTTATTGGGATCTTAGACAGGAATGGAAGGAAAGAAAGAAGACAATGGCTAGAGATAATAGAAGGCAATACATGGAGGCTTTTCCTTTTGGTTTTTGTTTGTTTTTGGTTTGGTTGTTTGAGGCAGAAACTCCCTTTGTCACCTAGGCTAGAGGTCAGAGGCATCATTATAGCTCATACTCCTGGACTCCACCAATCCTCCTACCTTAGCCTGCCCAGCAGCTGGGACTACAGGTGCTGACCACGATGCCTGGCAAATCTGTCTACTTTTTATACAGACGGGTATCTCATTCTTGCTCAGGCTAATCTCAAACAATCCTCCTACCTTGACCTCCCAAAGTGGTAAGATAACAAGCATGAACCACAGCGCTTGGCCACATGGAGGGTTTTTAAAGCTGGAGAGACTTGTTCATGTTTGAAGACAAATGGATGGAGGTAAGAGCCTCAAAATCCATGCCTGCCTTTGCTTCTCTTTGCAGCTCTGGATTCAAACTGAGGATAGTCTGTTGGCTACATGCCTCAGAGATGTGCTGCTAGCTCCTCTGACTCAGCACATCTGAGACCAACTCATGATCACCCATCACGTACTCATTCTATCTTTCTTTTAATCTCTTATTTCATTTTGTCAGTTACTTAGTTATATTTGAATCATTCTCTTCCTCAAATCCACCTCTTTGGTCAATCAGTTGCCTAGCAACTTTTTTATTACAGTACTTCTGTCATGTACCAATTTGTTAATTTTATTTTATTTTTTAGTTTAAAATAATTATTATGTAGTATTTTAGGCAAACAGAGCAGTATAGAGTACATAATAATAGTACACTCAGCCTCACTTCAGGTTGGATATAGTGACTTACACCTGTAATCCTAGCACTCTGAGAGACTGAGGTGGGTGGATTGCTTGAGCTCATGAGTTTGAGACCAGCCTGAGCCAGAGCAGGACCCTCGTCTCTAAAAAAAATAGCTAGGCATTGTGGCAGGTGCCTGTAGCCCTAGCTACTTGGGAGGCGGAGGCAAGAGAATCATGTGAGCCCAACGGTTTGAGGTTGCTGTGAGCTAATGATAGCACAGTACTCTACCAAAAGCAATAAAGCGAGACTCTGTCAAAAAAAAGAACAGAAAAGAAAAACTTGCAAATATAAACAAAGCCTATAGGAAACTCATTCAAATCTCATTTTTTTCATACTAAAGGTAATCACCATTTTAAATTTAGCATCTATCATTCCCTTGCAAGATATTATAGTTTACTACACATGTATGTATCCATATATAGTATAGAATATATATAACTTGGTACATTTTCAAACTTTATAGAAATATCATAGCTTTTGACTGTTTATCTTCCTAGCTTTTTTCACTCAGTTTGTTTTTGAGATTTATCCATGACAATCATGTTTCTCTTCATTCATTTGAAATTTCAGATAATAAATATCCACAACTTATTATTTTATTTTTTTCTTCAAGACAGAGTTTTACTATGTCATCCTCGGTAGAGGGCCGTGGCGTACAGCTCACAGCAACCTCAAACTGTTGGGCTTAAGTGATTCTCTTGCCTCAGCCTCCCAAGTAGCTGGAACTACAGGCACCCGCCACAACATCTGGCTATTTTTTTGCTGTAGTTGGTTACCTGGCCTGGCGCCAGTTCAAACCTGCCACCCTTGGTGTATGTGGCTGACACTGTAACCCTATGCTATGGGCGCCAAGCCATTCACAATTTATTAATTCATTGTTTATATACATATATATCTTTTATACATATATGTGTGTTTGTATGTATAAAATTGCATTTAGTTTTTACATTTACTTCAGCTCTTGGGTTAAAATGAATTGATTATATGATGCAGCATTTCAGCCATTTTAGGGGAAATTGGAAAGATTTTATTACTTAAAACAGGTAAGAAGTGTCTTCAATATTTCCTAGTTTTATCCAGTCTTCTCCCAGCATTGTCTTTTTTTTTTTTTTTTTTTGAGACAGAGTCTCACTTTGTCACCCTTGGTAGAGTGCTGTCGCATCACAGCTCACAGCAACCTCCAACTGTTGGGCTTAAGCGATTCTCTTGCCTCAGTCTCCCAGGTAGCTGGGACTACAGTCGCCCACCACAACGCCCAGCTATTTTTGTTGTTGGAGTTTGTCCGGGGCCGGGTTTGAACCTGCCAACCTTGGTATATGGGGCCAGCACCCTACTCACTGAGGCACAGGCGCCACCCAGCATTGTCATTTTTTATTTTTTCCCCTTCATTTAACCTTCTCTAGCTAGGCTTTGGGTCTGGTTGGCTCTTCTGGGATCAGTTGAAATATATAAGTCTGGTTTATATGATTAAAGGGAACAAATTCTAGTATAAGATAAAGGCTGAATCATGAAATACAATATGAATAAAATCTGGGATAAAGGTTGTTACTCATTTAAGTATGTCACACGTTAATGGTTATTAGTTATTAATTTTTTTTTTTTTGCAGTTTTTTGGCTGAGGCTGGTTTGAACCCGCCACCTCCGGCATACGAGGCCTGTGCCCCACGCCTTTGAGCCACAGGTTCCGCCCCAGTTATTAGTCATTTTAAAAAATATATATATTTTTTAGATTAAGAAATAACTTTATTTTTTGTCTGTCAATCTCATGATTGAAAAGACATGTTGCTCCCAGATAGACAAGAGGCATAATCTGAAACAAAATTCTTTCTGAAAATTTAGTTTATGAACTTACTACACTGGAAATCAGAGAAGGATCATAAAAAGCCGCAGTCAACATTTAAAACTGGTAAAACACTCTATCCCAGGCTTAGTAGCAGAAATTTTAAAGCTTTATCAAAACCACATAAGCCACAGAATAGCAACAATAGAGGCATTAACTGCTGTGCCTTCAACTATATATATATTTTTTGAGACACAGTTTCACTTTGTCACCCTCGGTAGAGTGCTGTGGTGTAATAGCTCACAACAACCTCAAACTCTTGGGCTAAAGCAATTCACTTGCCTCAACCTCCTAAGTAGCTAGGACTACAGGAGCCCGCCACAACACCCAGATATCTTTAGAGACTTAGAGGTGGGGCTCACTCTTGCTCAGGCTGGTCTTGAACACCTAAGCTGAGCCAATCCACCTGCCTCAGCCTTCCAGAGTGCTAGGATTACAGGCATGAGCCACTGTGCCCGGCACTATTCATTAGTTATTTGTTATGGCTGGGTTATTTATTATTATTACTTTTTTATTATTATTGGGGATTCATTGAGGGTACAAAGAACCAGGTTACACTGATTGCATTTGTTATATAAAGTCCCTCTTATAATTGTATCCCACTCCGAGGTTACTTAATTTACTATTTAAGTAAAGCCACCTCTTAAGTTTGCTAGTTTATAATCAAGAGAATTTCTTTCTTTCTTTCTTTTTTTGAGACAGAGCCTCAAGCTGTCACCCTGGGTAGAGTGCTATGGCATCATGGCTCACAGCAATCTCTAACTCCTGGGCTTAAGCGATTTCCTGGCCTCTGCTTCCCAAGTAGCTGGGACTACAGGGGCCTGCCCACAATGCCCAGCTATTTTTTGGTTGCAGCCGTCATTGTTGTTTGGCAGGCCTGGGCTGGATTCGAACCTGCCAGCTCAGGTGTATGTGGCTGGCACCTTAGCCGTTTGAGCCACAGGCGCCGAGCCTCTTTTTTTTTTGTAGAGACAGAGTCTCACTTCATCGCACCCAAGGCCATGGTGTCACACAGCTTACAGCACAGCAACCTCCAGCTCTTGGGCTTGGGCGATTCTCTTGCCTCAGCCTCCAGAGTAGCTGGGATTACAGATGCCCACCACAACACCCGCTTATTTTTTTGTTGTTGTTTTGCAGTTTGGCCAGGGACAGGTTTGAACCCACCACCCTCGGTATATGTGGCCGGCTCCCTACTTGCTGAGCCACAGGCGCCGCCCAGTCAAGAGAATTCTTTTTCTAAGACAGGTTATTAACAAGGTCAAAATAAATAAACAATTTTTTCTTGGTAAATTGCCACAACTCAGAAATCTGTCAGTGGACTAAGCTTCTTGTATTGACATGAAGATAACTTCATGACATTAGAAAATTTTAGAATACCAAGGAATGTCAATGTCCTAGATAAAGGGAATGAGATTCCTTATATTATAAAGATATTGGGCCTTTTGTACAACGTAATATGACTGGTGTGGGGTTTGAATGAAAATCATGGTCCAAGCCAGGTGCTGTAGTTCACGCCTGTAAGTCCCAGTTACTCGGGAGGCTGAGGTGGGAGGACGGCTTGAGGCTAGGCCTGGGGGAAGAGCCTATACACCATAAGAAGACCCCTGTCCCGGGTGGCGCCTGTGGCTCAGTGAGTAGGGCTCCAGCCCCACATGCCGAGGGTGGCAGGTTCAAACCCAGCCCCGGCCAAACTGCAACAAAGAAATAGCCAGGTGTTGTGGTGGGCCCCTGTAGTCTCAGCTGCTCCCGAGGCTGAGGCAGGAGAATCGCGTAAGCCCAGAAGTTGGAGGTTGCTGTGAGCCGTGTGACCTGATGGTACTATACCAAGGGCAGTACAGTGAGACTCTGTCTCTACAAAAAAAAAAAAAAGAAGACCCCTGTCCCCTCCAAAATAAAAACAGAACAGAAAAGAAGGGTTTGGGGAAGGTGACTTTGACAGAGACGAACTAAGGTCAAATAAATTTTACCATACAGTATTTATCATAATAATCAAATTTTACCATACAGTATTTATCATAATAATCATTTATTATTACCTTTAATTTTTTTATCATCATTCATTTTCCCACAAAATGATTGCCTTGCTAATCTTTCTGCTTACTACGTGTATTAAACATATGTAACCTGTCGGTATTGGGTAGAGTATTCAAAGTACAGGGTCCCTGACACGAGGAGTCAAAGGACTTTAACACAAGGAGCTCGACTTGCTTTAAAAATGATCTTCCAGGTGGTGCCTGTGGCTCAAAGAGGTAGGGTGCTGGTTCCATATGCTGGAGGTGGCAGGTTCAAACCCAGCCCCAGCCAGAAAACTGCAAAAATAAATAAATAAAAATAAAGATGATCTTCCTGGGCGGCACCTGTGGCTCAAAGGAGTAGGGCACTGGCCCCATATACCGGAGGTGGCAGGTTGAAACCCAGCCCTGGCCAAAAACTGCAAAAAAAAAAAAAAAAAACTTCCTTATAAATCTGTATCAATATTATTTACTTTGTTTCATTTATTTTTTATGTTCTTTTATTTTTCACACAATGGGCAGCTGAATCTTTTAAACTGATCATTTAAAAGACTTGATAGGTTGATTGGCAAGACTGAAAAATGCGAGTTAGAATCCTGTTACTTATTTCAAAGTGACACAGAGCAAGTTCCATAATCTTTACAGTTTTCTCATCTGTAAAATGATAAATCTGTAACACTTACCTCATAGGGCTATGAGGATTAAATAAAGATGTGAAGGACTTGGCACCTAGACAAAGCTCAAAAATGTTACTTTCTCCTTTTGTTAGATTAAGACAAAATAAGATTTTTGAGGTAAATGTTAGAGAAAGTAGGGAAGACATGAACTATGAAGAGAGTTAAGTATACCTAGTTAACGTAAACTAGAATGTTTCTGAAGGGTGATAGTGATTATGTAAATAGAACAAATTCAGATTCTTAGCTCTAGGGCAGGTAAAAGCAGGGTCATAATTATGGCAATAAAGATTATATTCGTGAGATACTGATTTATATCTCAACATATAGTTATGTGTCATATGTGGCTGGTGTCCTGGATAGAGTTGCCACCTTTTTAGATAAAAATAAGTTGAATATTGGCAGTTTCATATGGCCCACTTGATAAATATTCAGGAGGGAAGAAACGCACAAGTAGGGAGTGTGAACAAAAGGGCATAGTCTCTCAGTCCCACAGTGCAGTTAGCCAGGGCGGTCACTGTTTTTAATACAGAATGGCTAGGCTCTTGCAGATGAACATCAAACGATATTTAGGGGCCTCTTTTCTTTGTAGGGAAGAAAGGAGTTGAAGATGAGTGAAAGATTTCATGTCAGTAGGTGTATAGAACCTTGGAGACTTTTGACCTTCATCACATTTCCAAAGGATTTAAGAAAACATATAAAAACAAATACAATATTTTTGTAAAGAGGGAGGAAATAGAAGATAAGGAAAAACAAGGTGACATCCAGATCTACTGTGAACAGTGGCCAGCACTCAAAGCACTTTGGAAAGGAGAAAGTGTAAATAATATCCACCATGAATAAGCAACTGTAATTTTGGGTTCCTATGTAAATGTAGCAATAGGTGCCATTCAGGTGCCTTCTAATAAGGAAATAAATGTCTTCTAATTAAACTGTTTTTCAAGCTTTGACTACAGTACCAATAGCTAAGCAAGGGTGTTCTCTCAAGAGACTATCGTCATTTCCAGCCATCTTTGTAAGATGTTCCACAACAATAACTCTTTCAAGCATGGTCCAAGAGGGTTTTCTGAATGTGACCATAGCAGTGAATGGTATTTTTGGTTTGTGTATTTTTTTGTTACATTTTTTTGTTGATACATAATAGTTTTACATATTTGTAGGGTACATGTGGTATTCTGATACATGCATACTTGTAATGATCAAATCAGCATATTTAGGTTATCGTTTTGAACATTTATCATTTGTTTGAAACATTACAAATCTTGAAAGATTTGTAAAGATTTGTAGTTATTTTGAAATATACAAGATATTAAGTATAGTCAACCTTTTGTGCTATCAAACACTAGCACTCCTTCTGTGTCCACCAATCTTTCTTTACTATCCCCTACTACTTCCCCCACATGTATCTCTTAAAAAGCAGAACAGGGGCGGCGCCTGTGGCTCAGTCGGTAAGGCGCCGGCCCCATATACCGAGGGTGGCGGGTTCAAGCCCGGACCCGGCCAAACTGCAACCAAAAAATAACCGGGCGTTGTGGCGGGCGCCTGTAGTCCCAGCTACTCGGGAGGCTGAGGCAAGAGAATCGCTTAAGCCCAGGAGTTGGAGGTTGCTGTGAGCTGTGTGAGGCCATGGCACTCTACTGAGGGCCATAAAGTGAGACTCTGTCTCTACAAAAAAAAAAAAAAAAGCAGAACAGTTAGTTCAGGTGGATTATTTTCTCTTTTACAGAAAGATTACAAGTGCTTTTTGAATGTCAGAGTAGTCTGGACCAAAAAAAAAAAAAAAAAAAAAATCGATGATTTCTTCATGTCATTTGTCAATTGGCATCATTGAAGACATGAATTTAATTCTTGTGGCCAAGGACTTTGCTTTCAATGGGAGTCCAACTAACGCTTTGCAAAAGGGGCATAGAGATAGTGTACTTAGCCGAATGAAACACATTCCCCATTAAATACCTGAAAATGCCTGAAATACCCTTTCTAGGGAAAGAACTAGTCTCTAGCTAACATATCCAGGTAAGAACAAAAAATGGTAATAGTGAGTTCCCTTTCACCTGTTCCGCTCTTCAAGCCACCTTTCCCTTTTTCTATCCCCACCAACTTATTCTTTTATTTTCTTTTCAAAAATCAAGTGTACAATAGCATACCAGTTATACTGTTCAACTTTTATTTTTTGCAGTTTTTGGCTAGGGCTGGGTTTGAACCCGCCACCTCCAGCATATGGGGCTGGCACCCTACTTCTTTGAGCCACAGGCGCCACCCATACTGTTCAACTTTTAAAGCGATTCTTCTAGTTAAATATGAGACCAAAAGGATTTCCTATTAGAAGAGATCAACCTTATTTTTGGATGAGAATTTTGGGACTTGTTTTTGCTTGTTTGTGGTTTTTTTTAGGTCAGTTCCCTGGAAATTTGATCTAAGAGCCAAGTAACCATGCAGTATTTCTGGTCCTGTGAGCATAGGGGGCAAGTAAGTGTGCTTTGGAACTGGGATGCAAACCTGCTATCTCACAAATGGATTAAGAATTTTTTACTTAGTGTACACGAAATCTAGTTTAAGTGCTTGGACTGTCCAATGTCATCCCCCGGCAAAACTTCATTTATCACACAAAATATAATAATCACAGCAGTCTAAGCACTGGTTCTTGCTAGAGTCAGATTATTTAATGAGAGGTTCGTAGACAGTGTTCCCGTCTTAAATTTAACCTCTTTCTTGGCAACTACACGTAAAGGTAATAGGCAGAGATGTCTCTTAGTTGGCAACACGCACACACACAACCTAAGCATTTTCTTTCAGGATGACAGCAAGATATCAAGGATGCCAAAGAGGGGAAAGGAGTGTTAATCCAATCTAATAAATAAGACTTTAAAGTACAACAAAAATGTTCCAAGATAAAAAGCTACTTCACTGAGATTCACTACTTTAAGAATGTTGCCAATTGTTCACCGGCTTTTTCAGATCTGACTTGGTACCAAGATCAAGAAGCGGGTTTGTGCAACAAAACTGATTTTTTTTTTTTAAAGGTCTGATCCATTGAATACTTATGCACACCACGGTGAAATGAAATATATTTAAAGAGCCTGTTTTGGTGCCACTGGCCAGAATTAAAGCTCTCTTCCCGTGAGTGAGACGACCTGAGATTTGTTGCCTCCAGAGTACGTGAATGTGAGACCTTTTGGAAACGCGAGGCTAAGGGGGATGGGAACGACATGGCTCCGACCGTGAATCTGAGAGCTGAATGAGTGTGAGAGAAAATCCTCCTCCAGCCTCGGAGGAGGGTGTCTCCCCCAATACCAGCTCCCTCCCCCCGGGCTCGTGGGGCGGGTCTGGTTTGCTCAGCAGCAGCAGCGGCCGCAGCAGCAGCCCCAGGGCTGAGCGGCGCGGCCTCCCGGCAGCGTGGAGAAGCAGCGGTTCTGAGAGCGCGAGGCCCTGGGGAGATTCAGCCGAGGCAGCCGCTGGGATGGAGGAAGCGTCGAGTGGAGCCGGAGTCACCGGGGATGGATTTCCTCCCCAGCTCAGCTCCCATACAGCATGGCGAGGCCTGCTCCTAGCGCCTGCGAAGTGGAGGAGGCCTGCGCCTCGGGCCTGGCAGCGGCAATCGCCGAGCGAGGCGGGCACAGCAGGATAACCGGCTAGCCGTAGCAGCTCTCGGGAACCTACGCCGCCACGGCCGCTCATTGTCTCTCCCCTTCCACCCGGGGGGCAAACAGGAAGCGCGCCGCCTGGCCAAGCGACAGACGGGCGCCTGGACCAATGAGCACAGGCTATGGAAAGTGTGGCGGCGAATGAGCGCAAAGAAGAGGGGCGGGAGTTCCGGGCGGGCTGTCACCCTCTTCCCCCCTTTTGGGCTGGAGGCTCCACCTTTTGTGTTTCCCGCACAGTCAATCAAAATAGGAAAAAAAAATCCCCGGACCGCTCCGGCCGTGTCCGCCGCCGCTTCCCGCATCCTCTCCCGCGGCCGCCGCCTTCGCTCCTCACCATGTGTAAGGCGGCGGGGAGCCCCGCCTGAGGTGCCCTAAACACACTATGACCGGTACGTAAAGCCGAGAGAGAGCAACCCTTGCTGCTGCCGCCGCCGCTGTTGCCGCCGACCACAGCCAGCCTGGGGCCACCGCCGCCGCCGGTCCCGGTCCCAGCCCCGTGTGTGCGACCGAGTGTCTGTGAGAGGCAGAAAGCCGCACTCCCCTCCGCCTTCCTTCCCTCCAGCCACCGTCCACCCCCGAAGCCCCAGCAATGCCGTCTCCCCGTCGGGCCCTGGGGCGGGCGGCCCGGTCCGCCGGGAGCGCATCCCCCTGTGTGCGGGCGCGGGCGGGCGTGTGTGAGTGACTGACGGTGCGAGAGGAGCGAGCGCGAGTGAGAGCGAGCGGCGCGAAGGGAAAGGGGAGGAGAGGAGAGGAGAGGGGGCAGGGGCAGCGCGGGGAGGAGGAGGAGGGAAAGAGGAGGAGGAGGAGGGTTACAGGCAGCGGCGGGCGGGGGCAGCAGCAGGAGGGGAGGAGGGAGCCGCCGCCGGAGGGCGGGTGGGGGAGGGGAAGGGGCCTGGGTCCGGGCTTTCGGAGTAATTTGGACTCGGCCCGCGGGCCCCCTCCCTCTCCTCCACCCGCCTTCCTCCCCGCCCCCACCCCTACCCCCCGCGCTCTGCCTGCAGCTCCCGAAAAGCCCGTGAAACAAGAGGAAATGGCTGCCTTGGACGTGGACAGCGGTGGCGGCGGCGGCGGCGGCCACGGCGAGTATCTGCAGCAGCAACAGCAGCAGCAGCAGCACGGAAACGGCGCGGTGGCGGCGGCCCAGGTGAGGAGCGGCTGTGCCCCGGCCCGGCTCCCCCCTCGCGCCGGTTTCTCCTCCCCTCGCCTCTCCCCACCCTCTCTCCTCGCCTCTCCCCTCCCCTCCCCCCGCCCCGGGAGCTGCCCGCCCGAGGCGCCAACGCTCCGACCCCGCCCGCGCTCCCCCGCCCGCCGCCTTTCCGTGCGCGCGTGTGTGTGTATGTGTGTGTGTATGTGTGTGCGCGCGCGCCTTGCCAGGGGTGGGTTCTGGGCGGAAGGTGGAGGCCCGACGCGCGGCCTGACGCCCGCCTACCCGCGGACCGGGGTGCCGGGACGCGAGCGGGAGGACTCGAGGCCGAGGCCGGGGCAGGAGGAGGAGAAGGAGGAGAGCGCGGGCTGGCGCTTGCCCGGGCGCAGCCTGCGAGGATCCAGTCGCACTTCCTGTGCGAGCGGCGGCCCGGCCCTAACCGCCACCCCTCCCCCTGTCTCCCTCTCTGAACCCGCCCATCGGGGGTAGGACACTCAGCCGTCACCGCTCGCTCTGCTGGCCGCTACCTGCAGCAAGATAGGGCCGCCATCGCCGGGCGACGACGAGGAGGAGGCGGCCGCCGCAGCCGGGGCCCCCGCCGCCGCCGGAGCGGTAAGTCCCGCGCGGCCCGTCCCTGCCGAGGCCCGGCGCCCGCCATCCCCGGCCTGCGGCGCGTCCGCCCAAAAGGCCTCCCCGGCGCCCGCGCTGGCCCCGAAACCGACGGGGCGCCTAGCCCCGGGGCGCCCTTTCCTGCTCTTTGGCATCCCACTTTGGGTCGGGAGCCAGCCCAGGCTTTCTCGAAATCGTCACTGCGGCACCTCGCTCAAAATTTTCTACAAAATGAAGTCTGAGAGGGCGAGGGTAAAGGACTCCAAAATGGATGTTTGAGCAATTCGTATCAGTGCTGAAAACTCCTTTGCTGGAACACTACAAAATTTTCAAGCACAGCTTGTCGGCCATAGATAGTATCAACTACCGTGGCCGTGTCTAGTATTTTTGAACCTGGAGCTTTTTCTGCTGGGAGTTACTAGAGCTTACTGAATTAAATTGTAGATTATAACATAAAAATAAGAGTTCATTCTTTGAATTACTTTGTGTACGAAGACGTGAACATTCTTTTGAGTGCTTTTTTAGTGTCCGTTGAAAATTGGTGAATTTTAGTTTTTGCAGACTACTAAAATTAGCTGTAAGTTTCTGAAGTGGGGTAAGTGAAATGTTTATGACCGTTGAAATTAACAAAGTTACTTTGCTCTTTTGAAATTGAATATGAATATCAGTGTTAGAAACAAAAGTATGTCTAAGGAACTGTATTTACAGGCATATTACATACTTAGAGTTGAATTTAACAGGCAAACTATTTTTATTTTATTATGACTAGTGTGAAGTGTGATAGGATTCGGTGGGATTCCTTTTGTAATGTTTTTAGTGTCTGATGTCAGGGGAGGAGCTGGTCGGTGTTATATGAAGACTTAATACAAATAAGCTAGGAACAGTTTTTAGCTTGTTGTGAATTTTACATTTGTTTGGGTTTTTGCTGTTGTGTTAGTTCAACGTGTAGTTGTGTTCACTTATTAAAATTGAAACCTGTCTTCTTGCATTGGTTATGGATTATAAGAGTTGATTTGTGTAGTGTTATAGTGGTAAAGTTTGGTATACTTTGCAGTAAATAGTTTGCGTAAGCATTAAAAGTTAAGATAATGCTAAACTATTCGTGAATATATTTGTAATTGTAGTGCTTCATATTATACTATTGGAATGTGAATAGTTTTACTGTCTTAGTTGTGCTTTCATAAACAGATTAAAACGGAAAAGCGTAAGATTATGTTGTGAGAGATATAATTGTTATTTTTAAACAAATTTAAAACTTGGTAGACCTATTTTATGTAATGTATCTCTCTGGTCCCAAAGTCCCAAAACAAATTGTTTATCTTACCACTGCATAAGTAAAATTGAAAAGCAGATTGCTTCTACTTACGTTTTTATATTGCAAATAGAAGAAAAAATTTCTTGTAACTGTAGTTTATGAAGTTCAGACATCATCTTACAGATGGGAGGAGGGAAGTGAAGAAGGAAGTTATGACTGAGAAATACAAATATGTACGTATGCATGTGTGACTCTCAGGCCTAGGGAACAGGGAACGAATACTGTCTCCAGGCTTAGCCAGCTGTGGCCATATACTTACAGGGAAGTTGTTACCATGTCTCTTCAGAACCTTCTCTGAAATGCCAAATCACTATTGACAACACATTTCCCACCAGCTGAATATGAGTTAGGATCAGTCTAATAAATCTAAGATTTGTTAGTCAAATACATCGTAATTTGTCAATCACAATAAGATTAAAATATAGTTTTGCCAAAAACCTCTCAAAACACATATTTCTTTGTATGTTTGCTACCTGTGCCTAGGTTTTTTCACTTTGAGTAAAATTGGTAAGCATTTACCAGCTTGCTTCTAGATCCTTTAGCAAATAGAAAAATATTTTTTTTCAATTCAAAAATGAACTTAAGACATTTTTCCAGTACATAATTAGAACATGAAAACTTCATGTGAGTTCTTGGGCATTTTTTTCCCTTTAATATGTGCTTAGACCTTATTTACTCAAATTACTGGGAATTAGAGGTTACAGCTAAGTTTTTTTAAAAAATTATATTTTGGGGCGGCACCTGTGGCTCAAGGAGTAGGACGCTGGTCCCATATGCCGGAGGTGGCGGGTTCAAACCTAGCCCCGGCCAAAAAAATAAAAAAATATATAAAAAAAATAAAAAAAGAAATGAATCCTGTATAAAAAAAAAGAAAAAAAATTATATTTTGGAATGATTTTATATTTACAGAAAAGTTGGAAATACAGAAGTGAAAGTCATGCCCATCATCCCCCTTCCTCTAATGTTAACACAACTGGTACATTTGTCTAAACTAGGAAATTAACAGTGATATATTATTAACTACAGACTTTATTCTCATTTCACCAGTTTTTCCACTAATGACCATTTTCTGTTTTGGGATCTAATCCAGGATATCACATTGCAGATAACACTGTTGTTCTTAAAATTAAATGAAAAAATATATATATTGTTCAGCTTTATGTCAGGTTAGCTTGGTATTTTAAGATAAAAAGGGCCTTGAGGGCAGTGCCTGGGGCTCAAGGAGTAGGGCACCGGCCCCATATACTGGAGGTGGTGGGTTCAAACCCAGCCCTGGCCAAAAACTGCAAAAAAAGAAAGAATGCCTTGAAAAGCCAATCACCTTCACTGAAGATCTGCTTTGAATATTTGGGTTTTGAATTTGGAATTTTTTATAAAAGGGGATCCTGACCCAGGATGTTTAGTACGCTCAGTATAATGCTGAGCAGGTTTAATTGCAAAGTAATCTCATCTGTAATGTTACACAATGTGGACTCCCAAAAAACGGTTCTATAGCAAGTCTCCTTTGTACTTTTGTACTTTTTTTTTTTTTTTTGGAGATGGGATCTTGCCATAGAGCACAGTGGCATTGACCATCATAGCTCACTGTAACCTCAAACTCCTGGGCTCTAGCAGATCCTTGTGCTTCAGCCTCCCAGGTAATTGGGACTATGGGACGTGGGCTAGTTTTTAATTTTTTTTTGCAGTTTTTGGCTGGGGCTGGGTTTGAACCTGCCACCTCCGGCAAATGGGGCTGGTGCCCTACCCCTTTGAGCCACAGGCGCCACCCTAGTTTTTTAATATTTGTAGAGACGGAGGTCTTGTTACTGCCCAAGCTGATGGTGAGCTCCTGGCCTCAGGTGATCCTCCTGCCTTGGCCTCCCAAAGTGCTAGGATTATAGGCCTATGCTAACAGCACCTGGCCTTCCTTTGTGCTTTATTAGTAAAGGTTGTGTGGTTAATTTTAGTAATAAGCTAGGAAATAGAATAAAATAAGCAACTATTAACTTGTACACTTTGCATTTGTGTAAATTTGTGGATTATTAATTTACTTCATTTGTACTTCAGTGAAATGAACTGAACAAGTAAATATTATGAAAGCCATTGCTTGATCTTTGATTTAGATTGTAAATTTAGTGTTCATTAATTTAGCACAAAAATATTGGTGAGCTAAGAAATAGTAATAGCTTAAAGAAAAGGTCGTTCTTGCCATTACTTGAAATAAGCCTTACAGTGTCATTCCTTGGGTAGGATAATTGCTTTTATTTGGTATGTTTGAGTTCTATTAGTATTCCTTAAACATTTTAAGAAACTTGACTATTTGTTTAAAAATGTTTCTTAGTTTCTTTCCACTTTAGCTTAACATTTACTCTTATTTCTAGTTGTTCCCTTCGTTGCCTATTTCTGGCTTTTATAAAAACCATTTGTAGGGTGGCGCCTGTGGCTGGGTAGGGTGCCAGCCCCATATACCAAGGGTGGCGGGTTCAAACCCGGCCCTGGCCAAACTTCAACAAAAAATAGCTGGGTGTTGTGGTGGGCGCCTGTAGTCCCAGCTACTAAGGAGGCTGAGGAAAGAGAATTGCCTAAGCCCAGGAGATGGAGGTTGCTGCGAGCTGCGATGCTACATCACTCTTATCGAGGGCAATAAAGTGAGACGCTGTCTCTCGAAAGCAAAAAAAAATTCATGGAAACTGAGAAGTTAGTAATCCTTTCCAAATGCTATATAATGAGTGGTGTATTTTTTTTTTTCCTTTTCCACAGGTATCATCTAAGAAGGTAGACCCTCTTTTTCTTCTCCATCCCCTCAACCTCCTATTTTTATGCCCAGTTGTGTTGGAGAATGCCCTTGTAATGATTTGCTATAGTAGTGTCACTGCTGGTGCCACTTGTTTCACCCCCAGGGGTACAGTAGATTGTGGTCCTTTTCTTGGTGTGGTTATGTGTTTATGTATAGAGAGAAAGAGACTTAGGGTGCCTAAGGTCTTTTTATAATGCTAATGCCAGCAACCATATTAGGTAGTGTTTAATTGTCCAAAAAGAATATTAGAGTTACCGAGAGAAACATTGGTGGGTTTTTTATTTAGTAAAGCTTATGTAGTGGATTATCTTGTTCCTAAACCAAATACTAGTTTTTGCCTGGAATGTGTATTTTATGTTTCTTTCTTCTTTTGTTTCTATAGTGTTCCAGTAGCGTAACATCAAATATTTTTATAATTCTTTTTTGGTTTCAGATAATTTTCTTTTTCTTTTTTTTTGTAGAGACAGGGTCTCACTTTATGGCCCTCGGTAGAGTGCCGTGGCCTCACACAGCTCACAGCAACCTCCAACTCCTGGGCTTAAGCGATTCTCTTGCCTCAGCCTCCCGAATAGCTGGGACTACAGGCGCCCGCCACAACGCCCGGCTATTTTTTTTGTTGCAGTTTGGCCGGGGCTGGGTTTGAACCCGCCACCCTCGGCATATGGGGCCGGCACCCCACCCGCTGAGCCACAGGCGCTGCCCTCAGATGATTTTCTTATTTATCCCTTTCCTATTTGGTATTTAGCATGCTTTATCTCTTTTAGTGGTGTGTTACTGATGAAATTTCTTTTATAAATGAATGGGCTTAGAGAGCTCTGTAGTTTTGACATATTTGGGGCTTATTGTGTAATTATAGAGATAGGTTTAAAATTGATTTAACTTTCATAGAATAATATAGCAAAGTTAGTTTTATTGATCTGTTCTTTTTGTCATTTTGTTCGCAGTGATTTCAAAGTAAAATACCTTTACCTGTTCATTCAGTAATACTATATTGATCTTACTTTGTGCCAGGAATTGTGCTAGGCATCTAATGGATGTTTTCCAAATCTGTTGTCATAATCGTGATGATACCTTGGGATTGCAGTGTTTTATAGTTTATAAAGCTTAACATTTTCTTGACCCCACACAATACTATTTTTATTTTCCTGGTGTTAACATGAGGAAATTGAGTCTTGCTCTAAATCACATACATTTCCACAATTCCAGGCAGGATGAGAACTCAGTTCTGAGTTTCTTTCTTTTTTTTGAGACAGAGTTGTCGCCCTGGGTGGCATCACAGCTCACAGGAACCTCCAACTCCTGGGCTTAAGCAATTCTCTTGCCTCAGCCTCCCAAATAGCTGGGATTACAAGTGACCACCACAATGCCTGGCCATTTTTTGGTTGTAGTTGTCATTGTTGTTTGGCAGGCCCAGGCTGGATTCAAACCCGCCAGCTCTGGTGTATGTGGCTGGCACCTTAGCCCCTGCAACTACAGGCTCCGCACCCTGATTTTCTTTCTTTTTTTTTTTTTTTTTTGTAGAGACAGAGTCTCACTTTTATGGCCCTCAGTAGAGTGCCGTGGCCTCACACAGCTCACAGCAACCTCCAACTCCTGGGCTTAAGCGATTCTCTTGCCTCAGCCTCCCGAGTAGCTGGGACTACAGGTGCCCGCCACAACGCTGGGCTACTGAGTTTCTTTCTTATATATAATATATTCCTGTTCTCAAGCAGAGTTTCAGCTTAAATCATCAAAGTCTTAAAATTTTCTGATTCTGTATGTTTTTTCTATTCCATTAAAAAATTGTATTTAGTATATTTTTTTAAAACTGCAAATATATGTATATATATAGCGAGAGAGAGAGAGAGAGAAGCTGTCACCTTTCGTAGAGTGCTGTGGTGTCACAGCTCACAGCAACCTCAAACTCTTGGGCTTAAGCTATTCTCTTGCCTCTGCTTCCCAGGTAGCTTGGCCTAGTGCCCACCACAATGCCCAGCTATTTTTTGTTGTTGTTGTAGTTGTCATTGTTGCTTTAGCTGGTCCAGGCCGGGTTTGAACCCACCAGTCTTGGTGTATGTGGCCGGTGCCCTACCCGCTGAGCTATGGGCGCACTGCCAAAATTTTTTGTAGTTTTTGGCCAGGGCTGGGTTTGAACCCACTACCTCAGGCATATGGGGCCGGCGCCCTAGTCCTTTGAGCCACAGGCACTGCCCAAAGATTCTTTTTCTTGCCTTATTCTTGTGTTTAAATTTTTTTTTCATCTTTATGCTTCACAGGTATTTATATATGGTTTTCATCCTAGATTTATTTTTAAAAAGTTAAGAATACATCATTTTGTTCCAGGTTTGGAGATTTTCCTTCAATTAATGGCCTATATTACAGGGAAAAATGGTATTATAGTTTATTTTTATTTTGCTTCTGGAGAGGAGTGACTTGGCAATATTTGCTCAGACTTGCCATTTGAGTAGTTATATTTATTTTCAAGGAATTTCTTGACTAGAAAGCTATTCCGTGGTGGCATAGTATTTGCCTATTATTAATATTTTGTAAGAAAAAGTACTTACAGATGCCTTAAGTTTGGCTTTCTTTTAAGAAAGGAAAAGGTACAAAATGTCAATATTGTAAAATTAGTTTGTGTCTGAGATAGTATATTTGATAAATGTTGAATATTTGTAAATGCTGATCATAAGAAATTTAATCTTTAGTGGTTCTCAATTGTATTAAAGGTCTATGGCATTAGGAAGGTTGAGAACCACTGCTTTAGATGAACAATAAACTTAAGATAAGGATTGGTTTTAGACATACAAAAGCACAGATTTTAGTATAGATTTAGGTATTTTTAGTTCACTTAACATGCCAAAAGACTGAAAGGAGACATGATTTGTTACTGCAATGTTGGGAAACGTGACTTAAGCTTGTAACTTCCATATGGGATTGAAGTTGAAGAAAAATATATGACTTTTCTGATGTTTCATTTTGAAATTTAAGTTTAGTAAGTTTAAATTTTTGTATTTAAAAGATTACTGTTTTAGTTCAGGTCTAAGACAGATGTGTATTAGGGCCTACAGTTTCTTGGCTTTTACTTTCTTCCTCCTTTCAGTCTCCTTCATTGGGCTTAGTTTATCTTTATAAAACACAGATGTGATTGCACCACTCACTTGCTTTTATAGCTTTCCTTCACTTCTACAGGATAAAGTCCAAATAGTTTAGTGGGATCCACAAAGCCATTTACAGGCCTTGATAAAAATGTTTAGTCCTATCCTATTCCCCATTTCTCTTCTCTGAATGTGAGCCTTTTCTTTATCCTCTCTTGAACTCCAATCTGTGAATTATTATTTAGGGCATCCTTTTGTCTGCGATTTTATTATTTCTATACTTTTATTAGTGGCTTTATTTTTTTTTTGAGACAGAGTCTCACTTTGTTGCCTTCTGTAGAGCACTGTGCTGCTCACAGCAACCTCAAACTCTTGGGCTTAAGCGATTCTCTTGCCTCAGCCTCCCAAGTAGCTGGGACTATAGGTGTTTGGCCACAATTCCTGGCTGTTTTTAGAGATGGGGTCTCGCTCTGTCTCAGGCTGGTCCGGAGCCTGTGAGCTCAGGGAATCCACCCGCCTTGGCCCCCTAGAGTCGCTAGGATTACAGACGTAAGCCACTGCGCCTGGCCAATGGCTGTATTTTCTAACTGACCATGTGAAATCTTATAATTAATTCTAATATTCCTTCAAATAATTTCTTTGTGAAATCTTCCTTTCTAGTCTTCTGTGTTTTTACATAGTACAGGGAGGACATAAAGTTCATGTGCAATTTTACTATGTTAAACTATTTTATTTTTTATTTATTTATTTTTTTGAGACAGAGCCTCAAGCTGTTGCCCTGGGTAGAGTGCTGTGGCATCACAGCTCACAGTAAGCTCCAACTCCTGGGCTCAAGCGATTCTCTTGCCTCCGCCTCCCAAGTAGCTGGGACTACAGGTGCCCGCCACAAGGCCTGGCTATTTTTTTGGTTGCAGCCGTCATTGTTGTTTGGTGGGCCCCGGCTGGATTCGAACCCGCCAGCTCAGGTACATGTGGCTGGCACCTTAGCTGCTTGAGCCACAGGCGCTGAGCCTGTTAAACTATTTTAGATTGCACCCGAACTTTGTGTCCACCCTGTATTTTGATCATGTGGCTAGTATATGCTGCTTTTCACATTGTATTAGCATGTATGTATATGTTTGCTTGGATAGATTGTGAACCATTTGAAGATAGGAATTATATATAGCTCATGGGCTTACTCACATATGCTTACTTTATCTTGCCAGGCATGTTCTCAATGTTTGAATGAGTCATTAAACTATGACTCAAACTATGGTTTATCCATTGAAATACTGTATACAGTTAAACTATGGTTTATTCTTTGAAATATTGTATATAGTTCTCAGCTATATGTGTACATGAAAATTAGTGAGTTTCTTTAAGAAACTTAAAGATGTTTTGGTTCTGTAATATTTGCATTAAATTTTATGGTATGGTTTATGTTGGGAGAAGTGTGTTTATCTTAATCTTATTTTATGGTCACAGATTTCCATTGAGATTATGATGATATTGTGAAACCCCAGATTACCCTTCCCTCCCCGATGGCACTTTCTTTTTTTTTTTTTTTTTTTTATTGTTGGGGATTCATTGAGGGTACAATAAGCCAGGTTACACTGATTGCAATTGTTAGGTAAAGACCCTCTTGCAATCATGTCTTGCCCCCATAAAGTGTGACACACACCAAGGCCCCACCCCCTTCCCAGATGGCACTTTCTTAAACAGCTGGTATGCTGTTTTAGAGGATTCAAAGATTCCTTGAAGCCCCATCATGGATCCTGGGTTGACAGGACTGGGCCAGATATGCTTATATTCTCATTGTCTAGTCATATCTAGAGTTACATAGAAAATCAGAGAGAGATCTAGAAGTAAATAAATTAGGGATGGCTTTATTTTGATGGTGAACAGATCGTATAAGGTCTGTTGTCTGTCTTTACCCGCCTGGTCTTAGGAACAAATACTGTTTAAGGGCCTGGGTCTTAAAACTGGCTTAGCCTAGTTTTAAATCCTGTCTTGGCTAATTGATAGCTATGTGATCTTGTCCCTCAATTTTTTCATCTGTGAAAATAGGGATAATATTAACATCTATCTCATAGGATTCTTTTAAGGAGTGAATGACATAATCTTATAAACCCTTCTCATAATACTTGTCATGTAAAAGAAAAACTTGTTAGACATAAATGTTATTCCTTTAGAAAAGAATTTACCCTTGGACACTGACATGTAAAAGACTGTTGCTTTCTGCTTTTCCAGTCTTGCTTATTGGAATGATCCCTGAGATTTTGGTAGGTCACAGAATGCAAAATGTGTATGCTTGGCATTCTATTGCAGAATCACAGTAGAATAGTAGGTAAAGCCACAGTTTATATCTTCTAGCTTTTAGATTCTTGAAAAACCTTTTAGATGGGGCTACTTTACCATGTGGTCACAGAGCAATAACCTTTTTTCATTAAGTTTTCTTTTTTTTTAGAGACAGAGTCTCAGTTTATCGCCCTCGGTAGAGTGCCGTGGCGTCACACAGCTCACAGCAACCTCCAACTCCTGGGCTTAGGCGATTCTCTTGCCTCAGCTTCCCGAGTAGCTGGGACTACAGGTGCCCGCCACAACGCCCGGCTATTTTTTTGTTACAATTTGGCCAGGGCTGGGTTTGAACCCACTACCCTTGGTATATGGGGCCAGTACCCTACCCAATGAGCCATAGGTGCTGCCCTTCATTAAGTTTTTCAAAGGTCTCATATTTTCTTTCTTTCTTTTTTTTTTTTTTCAGTGATGATAAATGTATTTCATTATTTATTTAGATGTTTAAGCTCTTGCACTAAGTTTTTATAAGCTGGTGAACACTGACAAATTATTTCTCCCACAGAACTATAACCACATACTCCCAGACAGTATAAATAGATGGTTGAACTAGCATTAATACACATCACCATTTTAGCAATTACATAATAAAACAAATTACCAAGTATCCAAATACTAAGTTACACAGCTCAAAAGGCATATATAAAATATTTACTCGATGTCTGCTCAATTCATTAGCAGAAACCCACTTTTTTTTTTTTTTTGCAAGAGGTTGGGAAGAAAAGGAAAAAAAAATCACACTTTAAACAAAAATAAGTTGGTAAACAACTTCTGATAAAAGGTCTCATATTTTCTGGTAGTTCATAGGAAAAGTAGAGTTTGATAGTTTACTAATGGAATAGCCCTAGCCCTGAGTTTACTCTAGAGTGCATTAATACCTGCCATAAAATAGTAGTTTTAATTGTTTGATTTCAGGTTTATAGCAATACTATACAAATCTTTTCTAACTTCGTAGATGACTTAATACACTACATTAATGCTTTTAATATACAGATATAATGTACCTGATATAGTTATATATTTTTAGTGGGTTGTATACTTTTGAACTTGCCAGCAGTTGAGGTATGTTTGGTTTGAACTATTCATGACCTTTTGTAGCCACCTCTACCTTTCTTTGTCTTTAACTGTGTAGCATTAGAGATCATAGATGTAGGGTCAAATGATCAGTTTGTGATTATAAAGTGAAGAACATTCCGATTGAGGTTTTCTCCCCCTGCTCAAATAGGATGAGCTATTATTGCAATAACTGATAAAACTGGAAATCGATATATATTGTCATTCATATAGTAATGCTTCTGTTTTTAAACTCCATTGTGTTACTAAAATAACATGCATCTTTAGGGAGTAGGATTTATACCAATTTTTAGTTTTTTTTTTTTTTTTTGAGGGTTGCTTTAAAATACCACAAATATATCACAACATTTTTGTTTTCTTCAGACAGGTGATTTGGCTTCTGCACAGTTAGGAGGAGCACCAAACCGATGGGAGGTTTTGTCAGCCACACCTACAACTATAAAAGATGAAGCTGGTAATCTAGTACAGATTCCAAGTTCTGCTACTTCAAGTGGGCAGTATGTTCTTCCCCTTCAGAATTTGCAAAATCAACAAATATTTTCAGTTGCACCAGGATCAGATTCTTCAAATGGTACAGTGTCCAATGTTCAATATCAAGTAATACCACAGATTCAGTCAACAGATGGTCAGCAGGTTCAGATTGGTTTCACAGGCTCTTCAGATAATGGGGGTATAAATCAAGAAAACAGTCAAATTCAGATCATTCCTGGCTCTAATCAAACCTTACTTGCTTCTGGAACACCTCCTGCTAATATCCAGAATCTTATACCACCGACTGGTCAAGTCCAGGTTCAGGGAGTTGCAATTGGTGGCTCATCTTTTCCTGGCCAAACCCAAGTAGTTGCTAATGTGCCTCTTGGTCTGCCAGGAAATATTACCTTTGTACCAATCAATAGTGTCGATCTAGATTCTTTGGGACTCTCGGGCAGTTCTCAGACAATGACTGCAGGCATTAATGCCGATGGACATTTGATAAACACAGGACAAGCTATGGATAGTTCAGACAATTCAGAAAGGACTGGTGAGCGGGTTTCTCCTGATATTAATGAAACTAATACTGATACAGATTTATTTGTGCCAACATCCTCTTCATCACAGTTGCCTGTTACGATAGATAGTACAGGTATATTACAACAAAATACAAATAGCTTGACTACGTCTAGTGGGCAAGTTCATTCTTCAGATCTTCAGGGAAATTATATCCAATCGCCTGTTTCTGAAGAGACACAGGCTCAGAATATTCAGGTTTCTACAGCACAGCCTGTTGTACAACATCTACAACTTCAAGAGTCTCAGCAGCCAACCAGTCAAGCCCAAATTGTGCAAGGTATTACACCACAGACAATCCATGGTGTACAAGCCAGTGGTCAGAATATATCACAACAGGCTTTGCAAAATCTTCAGTTGCAGCTGAATCCTGGAACCTTTTTAATTCAGGCACAGACAGTGACCCCTTCTGGACAAATAACTTGGCAAACATTTCAAGTGCAAGGGGTCCAGAACTTGCAGAATTTGCAAATACAGAATACTGCTGCCCAACAAATAACTTTGACGCCTGTTCAGACACTCACACTTGGTCAGATTGCAGCAGGTGGAGCCTTGACTTCAACGCCAGTTAGTCTAAGCACTGGTCACTTGCCAAATCTACAGACAGTTACAGTAAACTCTATAGATTCTACTGGTATTCAGCTACATCCAGGAGAGAATGCTGACAGTCCTGCAGGTGAGTCTTAAGCTTAAGTTCAGTAATAATACATAGAGAAATTTTTTTGTTTTAGGTGTTTATAGGCATCTAGCTCTTGTTAAAGGTGATGATCCATTTCCTATATTTTCTATGAAAGTAGACATAAAAATATCTTGCAAATTGTTTTTTAAAGTTTGTAGTTTTTGATGTTAAGGATTTATTTTTCTACTATACCAATTACATTTGTAGGTTTTCTTTAACTATTTTGTATTTGTCTTGATATCTGATAGGTGGTATTGTCTTGATACCTGATAGGTGGTATTGTTAAGCATATAAAAGTATTTCACAGGTAGGGTGTCTTGGTTGGCCTTGGTGTAATGTGAATTAAACATTTTTTTACATTATACTTGGTTAGGGAATGAGGTTGGCATAGTGAAAACATGGTAGTGAGAGCAAAACTGCTTATGCTGCCTGAGCCATTAGCTAAGGTGTGATTTGGGTGAAGTAATTTTTCTTTTATAAACTCAGTTTCCTCATTGTGTAAAGTGGAGATGTTAAAACTAGGTGGCTATAACTAGGGCACCTTCCTGACCTAAACTTATTTGTGATTATGGACACTGAACTGTGCTAGATATAGTTACTAAGAGTATGGGTAGAAATTTCAGAAGTTACTCTTTGAATATTATACAAAAATTAAATAATAAAGTTGAAAAGGAGATAGTATTATTGTTACCCTATTAATGTTATTGTCTACATAACGTTTTATGAATGTTTAGTTGTACACTAAATCCTGAACTTCATTACTTTAATTCTTCTACTTTGTATTTGGGTTTCTGTGGAGATGGTACTGTTACAGCCTTTCATTGGGTCAGTGATTGCAAACTCTTAAGGTGGGGTACTCAAATTGAACTTACTGGAATACCCCCATCATTCATTCAGTGTCTCACTTTGTTGCTTCTAGTAGAGTGCCTTGGCGTCATCGCTCACAGCAACCTCAGACTCCTAGGCTCAAGTGATTCTCTTGCCTCAGCCTCTTGAGTAGCCTGGGACTACAGGTGCCCACCACAGCACCTGGCTATTTTTAGAGATGGGGGTCTTGCTTTTTCCCAGGCTGATCTGAATTCCTGAGCTCACCCTATCCGCCTGCCTGGGTCTCCCAGAGTGCTGGGATAACAGGCGTGAGCCACTGCGTTACTTAAAGTCCCCATTATTGCTTAAAGATGACCTTTTTTTTTCTGAGAAATTTGTAATATATACTTTAAAAATTGGAACTGTCTTGGAGCCTCAGATTTGTATTTGGAAATGCTTTAATTGCATTAGAATCTTCTGATGCTGTGGTTTAGAACCGTAGTTCTTTTTTTTTTTTTTTTTTTTTTGTAGAGACAGAGTCTCACTGTACTGCCCTCGGGTAGAGTGCCGTGGCGTCACAGGGCTCACAGCAACCTCTAACTCTTGGGCTTACGTGATTCTCTTGCCTCAGCCTCCCGAGCAGCTGGGACTACAGGCACCCGCCACAAGGCCCGGCTATTTTTCTGTTGCAGTTTGGCCGGGGCTGGGTTTGAACCCGCCACCCTCGGCATATGGGCCGGCGCCTTACTCACTGAGCCACAGGTGCCGCCCAGAACAGTAGTTCTTAAAGTGTGCTTTGTGGACCCCTAGGGAACGCCGAGACCCTTTTAGAAATTCTTCATGTCAAACTACTTTTCATAATGATACTAAGAAGTTATTTACCTTTTTCTTTGTATTGATACTTTAACTGATGGTGGGTAAAACTGCTTGTATGTCAGCCCCAATCAAGGCAGTAGCATCGGACTGTTAGTAGTTGCTGTATTCTTCCTGACCATGGACTTGAAGCTAAAGAAAATTCCAGTTTCACTCAAGAATGACCTTGATAAACCAGTAAAAATTGTTAATTTTTACTAAATCTGGGCTGTTGAGTGCTTCCTATCTTCTAAAAAAAATAGTACATTTATCGGGGCGGCACCCATAGGTCAGTGAGTACACATACACCCAGGCTGATGGGTTCGAATCTGGCCAAGGCCAGCTAAAACAATGACAACTGAAACAAAAAATAACCGGGCATTGTGGCGGGCGCCTGTAATCCCAGCTACTTTGGGAGGCTGAGACGGGAATCGCTTGAGCCCAAGAGTTTGAGGTTGCTTGCTGTGAGCTGTGACGGCACTCTACTGAGGGCAACATAGTGAGACTCTGTCTCAAAAAAAAAAAAATAGCTTTATTGGGATCTAATTCACATATTAAACAATTCACTCTTTTCAGTGGATTTTAATATAGTCATAGACTTCCAACAGCCATCTTCACTAATTTTAGAACATTTTGAACACCCCCCAAAAGAGACTATATCCATTAGCAGTCACTCCTCATTTGCTCGCACTCCTCAGCCCCAGGTTACTACTATTCTACCCTCCTTCTCCCTTGGATTTGTGTATTATTTTGTATCAGTGTAATTATACATGGCCTTTGGCATCTGGCTCCTTTAATTTAGCATGATGTTTTTAAGGTTCATCTGTGTTTTAAGATATAGTGGTACTCCATTCCTTTTTAGGGCTAAACAGATTTTATTTATCTGTTGATGGACGTTTGGGTTGTTTTTACTTTTTTTGGCTTATTATGAATAATGCTATGAACATTTGTGTAAGTAGTTTTTTGTTTGGACATGTTTTCTTTTGAATGAATTACTTGGTTTTATGGTAACTCTTGTGTTGAACTTCTTGAGGAATCGACAGTTTTCTAAAAGACTATACCATTTTACATTCTCACCAGCAATATATTGAAGATTCTAATTTTGCTGTAGCCCCAACATTTGTTTTTATTTATTTATTTATTTTTTTTTTTTGGGGAGACAGAGTCTAAGCAATGCAGTTTATGAATTTAAGTTGAACTAGATTGTGTTTTCATGAAACTTCCTTTACTTGAAAGAATGACCAACAAAATATGGTTTTTGAGATTAATACATTTAAGTGAAAAATACTTTCTCAAAAAAATGAAGTGAGCATGCCACTTAAAGGAAAAAGCCCTGCTACCAGTAATGAAGTTTGAGCTTTCCAGTGAAAATTAGATTTTGGAAAACTTAAAGTCTACTCCCATTAACTTGATAGCTTTTTTTTTCTTAAATTTATTTTCACTTTTTAACTTTGACTTGCTGTTCTATGAAGCTTCTTAATATTTATATTTTTCTGTTGAGATAAATAGGATATTTTGGCTACTATAATGACATATGCCAACACTTGGAAAATATGGTAGCTCAGCGAACCAATAGTTTTCAGTTGATGAACTCATTATGCAACAAAATCATTCATGGGTAAAAGATCCATTCAAAGTCCATGATAGGCCAGTAACAGAATAGGAAATATACTGATGTTTCAGATTCCATATTCATACTGACCTTTAAGAAATTGCCACTTGTCAATTTTGGTATAGTAGTAAAGTAGAATACCCAAAGTTGACTGAAAGGCTATTAAATTATTCCTCTCTTTAGCTGTTTAGATATTCTTCATAGGCTTCAGGCCAAACCAGGTAGTGCAAGAGATTGAATACCAAAGCTTATTTGAGATTCTAAATGTCTTTTAACCTAGAT
Source organism: Nycticebus coucang (assembly GCF_027406575.1). Lineage (NCBI taxonomy): Eukaryota > Metazoa > Chordata > Mammalia > Primates > Lorisidae > Nycticebus > Nycticebus coucang. Next base: position 70,216,329 of record NC_069786.1, on the reverse strand, counting down.
ATTACAGAGATTTGCAAAAATGCAAAACATGGTTTCTCTTCTCATTACCCTTTTTTTTGTTTTGGAAATTTTTTTTTTTTAAGATTTTTCACTGTCACCTTCAGTAGAAGGCTGTGGCATCATAGCTCACAGCAACCTCAAACTCTTGGGCTCTAGCGATTCTCTTGCCTCACTCAGCCTTCCAAGTAGCTGGGACTGCAGGCACCTGCCACAATGCCTGGCCATTTTTAGAGACAAGGTTTCGCTCTGGCTCAGGTTGGTCTTGAACCTGTGAGCTCAGGCAATCCACCTGCCTGGGCCTCCCTGCGCCCAGCCTGGAAAATAGTTTTTTTAATAACATATTAATTTATGTTAACATGCAATAGATTTTTTAAAATGAATTTAAAAATTTCAAATTTCTGTTGATATAACTATATCTTTTAGCTTTTAATACATAAATATTGAGAGATATACATGTATATCTTCCATGAGCAAAAGATTTTTTGTGGACCTTAGTAATATTTAAGAGTTTAAAAAGAATTCTGAGCCTGGGCGTGGTGGCTTATACCTGTTATCCTAGTACTATGGGAGGCTAAGGTGGGCAGATCTTTTAAACTCAGGAGTTCAATCAAGACCAGCCTGAGGGCGGTGCTTATGGCTCAAAGGGGTAGGGTGCCATCCCCATATGCTGGAGGTGGCATGTTCAAACCCAGCCCTGGCCAAAAAAAAAAAAAACCCAGCCTGAGTGAGAGCGAGACCCTGTCTCCACTAAAAATAAAAAAATTAGCCAGGCATCCCAGCCAGAGCCACTGGCCTAGTCCCAACTAGGTGCCCAACTACTTGTGACGCTGAGGCAGGAGAATTGCTTGGGGATGCTGTGAGCTAGGGTGATGCCCTGCAACTCAACATGGGGCAACAAGAGTGAGACTCTGTCTCAAAAAAAAAAAAAAAAAAAGAAACAAAAACCCAACAAAACAAAAACGGAGTTCTGAGGACAAAAAGTTTGAGAACTACCAGTAAGGTGACTGATTTTTGAAGATATAGTAGGTAGTATGTTTCTGTCCCTCCCCTTCCTCCCTCTGTCTATGAGACGAAAGTCTCACTCTGTCTCTTGGGGTGGAGTGCTATCACATCATGTCATAGCTAACATCATGACATAACTCCAGTAAACTGAAACTCTTGGGCTCAGGTGATCCTTCTGCCTTAGCCTCTGGAGTAGCTGAGACTTGCACGTGAGTGCCACCATGCCTGCCTAATTTTCCTGTTTTTATTAGAGATGGAGTCTTATCTTGACTCCTGAGATCAAGTAATCCACCTACCTTAGCTCCCTAGAATGCTAAAATTACAGGCATGATGCACTGGGCTTGGCCTCAGCAGATTGTTTTTGCAAACCAGTTTTTAACATTTTATGCAAAGCCTAATGTTACAACATTCTGTACATGTTAGAGACAGCATCTCTAGAATATTTGTGATTTTTGTGGATTTACGTTGGTCATGAAACTAGGTTGGTATAAAACACCAGATGCTTCTTCAGTAAAGTAATTTATTTTTAAATGTTACCCAATAGAAACATTTATGAATAAATATGAATTTTTAAAGTGATAATATAGTTTATTGGGTGGTGGCCAGGAAGAGTAAAATAAAAGTATTATAGAAGACCATAAAATTTGAATTTTAACCCACTTTTAAAGGAATGGGAAAAGATTTGAGAAAGTAGAAATTAAAGCAAATAAGACTAAAAGTGCTAGATGGTACATAGCATATTTAGTAACAAAAATTAGAAAATTTTTACTTTGGAGTATTAGGAAAACTTTTGGTGCACTTTTTCATGGGCAAGTGAATTTCTATATACTGTGCAAAAAGGGAGAAAAATTATTTCATTTTTTTCTCAACAGAAAATAAGAATAAATTTTTTTTTGTGTGGGGTGAGACAGAGTCTCTATCTTTTGCCCTGGCTGGAGTGCTGTGCTGTCAACCTAGGTCACAGTAACTTCAAACTCCTGGGCCCAGGTGATCCCTCCATTCACCCCCCCCCTCCCTTTCCCCCCATAGCTGGGACTACAGGCCCTAGCCATAAAGCTAGGCTAATTTTTCTGTTTTTAATAGAGACAGGGTCTCGCTTTTGCTCAGTCTGGTCTCTGCCTCCTGATCTCAAGGGGTTCCCCTCCTCCCCAGAGTGGTAAGATTTGTCCACTGCACCCAATCTGGACAAAAAACTTTTTATTAGGTGTATTGGGTTGGTGGAAAAGTGACTTGGGGCTTTGGACCATGAATTTTAATTTTAAATAATTATAATGAGGCTCAGATATATCTTTATTAACAAAGTAGGAACCATTACAATCAGCACATTCCCTGTGTGTAAAAATCCATGCTTTGGGATTCATTGAACTCTTAGAAGCATTTTTTTGCATCCTGCTGGTTATGGAAACATTTTCCCTCCAAAAAGTTGTGGGGATTCTTGAAGAGGTGGTAGTCGGTTGGCAAAAGGTCAGGTGAATTTGGTAGATGAGGCAAAAAACAAAAAAGCTTTTGTAGCCCCCAATTCATTCAAGTTTTCAAGTGTTGTGAAGAATTGGGCCCTTTCTATTGACCAGTGCCAGCTACAGGTGGTGTAGTTATCAGTGCATCTCATGGGTTTGCTGAGCATTAATTATTCTTGGATGTAACAGTTTTGCTGGTATTCAGAAAGCTGTAGTGGACCACCCAACAGTGACTGTAGCCTTTTTTTTGGTGCAAGTTTGGCTTTGGGAAGTGCTTTGGAAGTTCCCCTTGGTCCAGCCACTGAGCTGGTTATTGGTGGTTGTCATGTGAAGTCTACTTTTCGTTGCACATGACAATCTGATCAAGAAGTGGTTTGTTGTGTGTAGGGTATGAGATGTGGCACTTGAAAACAGTTGCTCTGATTTTCAGTCAATTCATGAGGTATCTTCTTACTGAGCTTTTCCACCTTTTCAATTTGCTTCAAATGCCAGATGACTGTATAATGGTTGGCATTGAGTTCTTTGGCAACTGTTTAGTTGTCAGAGGATCAGCTTCAGTGATGGCTCTTAGTCGGCTGTTGTCAACTTCTGATGGCCAGCCACAAAGCTCCTTATCTTCAAGGCTGTTTCTTGTCTCCTTTGCAAACTTTTTGAACCACCACTGCACTATACATTTGTTAGTGGTTCTTGGGCCAAATGCTTCATTGGTGTTGGTAGTTGTCTCTGCTGCTTTATATAACCCATTTTGAATTTGAATAAGAAAATTGCTCAGATTTGCTTTTTGTCCAACATTATTTCCATAGTCCAAAATAAATATAAAATAAACAGTAAATTAGTCATTAGCAAAAAAAATAAGGTGAGAAATGTGCATTAAAATGATGTACAGTGTAACTACATTTATTTAACAATGTATTTCACTATCAAATGGCAATTTCAGCAATGCAAAAACTGCAATTACTTTTGCACCAAACTGTTAGTATGCCCAGATGAAAATGATTAAAACTTTGACATCCTTCCTTGGTTTGCATTTTTGTTTTTGTTAAGTATGAAATTAATGTAATAATTTTCCAAAATAAAAGAGAAGGTACTTTTTTTTTTCTTTTTAAACCAGGGCTCACCCTAAACAAAAATGACTTCTACTCTAGCTGTTTTTTTGGGGGTGGAGGCGGTGTTGAGGATCCTGCTCTGTTGCCCTGGCTAGCCCGCATTGGCAGGTGGTATCATCTTAACTCAATGCGACCTCAGACTTGAGCAATCCTCTTGCTTCACCCTCCCCAGTAGCTGAGACTATAGGTGTGCCCCACCACAACCACCCAGTTATTTCTTTCTTTTCTTTTCTTTTCTTTTCTTTTCTTTTTTTTCTTTCTTTTCTTTCTTTTCTCTTTCTCAGTGTGGGGGATGATGGAGGGGAATCTTAGTCTTGACCTCAAGTGATCCTTCTGCTTCAACTTCCCAGAGTGCTGGGATTATAGGCATAAACAATTGCATTTGGCCTTACTCCATCCTTTTCAAACCAGTAAATCTGACTCTGGGCCCCTTTTCCTGTGGAGTGCTTTTTTTACACCTTATCCTTTAGGAGCTAAACTTCTATCTTCCTTGTATTATAGAGCCCATTAGGCCCCAACCTGCAACCCCACTCACCCTTATATTTCTATTTATTTCTGGCCCACTGAAAAATGCATGCTGCTTTAGAGAATGTCTTTTATTTTTACTGTGCTATTGTTGGTGTGTATTTGAAAATGGATGGGAGCAAGCAAAGTATGCCTTTATGTGTCTTTCCAGCATATTTTATAGCCAAAAAATTTTCTCTAAATGTAAGCCAAGATTTATTCAATCTTCCAAATTTTAGTCCTCTACTAGAGTTTGTTTTATCCAAATACAGTTTTATCCTTTAAGACTGGGCATGTTTAAAATGTGGTAAGATGGGGCGGCGCCTGTGGCTCAGTCGGTAGGGCGCTGGCCCCATATACCGAGGGTGGCGGGTTCAAACCCGGCCCCGGCCAAACTGCAACCAAAAAATAGCCGGGCGTTGTGGCGGGCGCCTGTAGTCCCAGCTGCTCGGGAGGCTGAGGCAAGAGAATCGCTTAAGCCCAGGAGTTGGTGGTTGCTGTGAGCTGTGTGAGGCCATGGCACTCTACAGAGGGCCATAAAGTGAGACTCTGTCTCTACAAAAACAAAACAAAAAAAAAAAGTGGTAAGATGTTTGAAGTAGGAACAAGAGTTTCTAGAAGTCATAACTATTTATTTTGAGACAGGATCTTGCTATGCTGTATTTCTTTTTTCTTTTCTTTTTTTGAGACGGAGTGTCACTATATTGTCCTAGGTAGAGTGCTGTGATGTCACAGCTCACAGCAATCTCAAACTCTGGGCTTAAGCGATTCTCTTGCCTCAGCCTCCCAAGTAGCTGGAACTACAGGTGCCCACCACAATGCCCAGCTACTTTCTTTGTTGTAGTTGTCGTTGTTTGGCAGGCCCGGGCTGGGTTCAAACCCACCAGCTCTGGTGTATAAGGCTGGCATCCTAGCTGCTGAGCTATAGGAGCTGAGCTAGTATTTCTTTTTTATTAGCAGAAAAAATAGAAGTGCTACAAAAAGTTGGATTTTTTTTTTTCTTTTTACTCTATTTACTGATGGATAAAAGGTAGAGATCTCTTGTGGGTTCCTCCTGTGTCAGGTACTGTTATGGTATCTTTAGATATATTATCTCATATAATTTTGTCTGATATTAATCTTATTATTCTGACAATTGGCTAGGAAACAAAATGGCCTGAGGCTTTACAACTAAGCTTTGTTCTTTGCACTGTATTTTGCAGTGTATAATGAACACTTTCTTGCCCAAATTTTTGAGGGAAAAATAAGGATGCACATTATACACGGATAGTATGGCCTGGGAGCTGATGGGTCTCTTGGGCATTTGCTACTCTTTGATTTGACCTGCTGGGCCCTCAGGGTTTCCAGCTGGGAAGAGCCAGGATCTGGTGGGAGGGGCCTCCCCTATGCACAACAATCAGGGGAGGGAGCAGTGTTGGGTCTGGTGAGGTGGGTCACAGCTGTGCAGGACAAGGGCTGAGGCCTGGTCACATAGAGGGAACTTGTGTAGGCCCCAAGGACCCACCTGACTGCGCCCAGGCGGAGAGGCTTCAGAAGTTCCTGCCCTACAGCCACTCAGGTGGCCATCTCCGTGGCTCCTGACGTGGCTAGGAGGGAAGGGTTCTTGGAGAGAGAGGTAAGAGGCAGCCTACACTTGAGGGATGGCTACAGAACGGTAGTGCAGTCTGCATGTTTACCAGGGGAGTGGTAGCTCTCAGAGTCGGCCACTTTTCTTTTAAGATTTCTTTTCCTTTCTTGGGTAAAGATACTAGCCTTCTCCAGTGAAGTTTTTTTGTTTTAATGGTATGTATAGGAAATGTCATTCTAAACGTTTTTATTGGTGGTTCTAACAAGGTAAAAGATAAATCTCTATTGTTTTTTACCTAAGGGATCATATGTCAGAATTGGCTGATTACAAAACTATACCTCAGATAGTACTAAACCCCTGTGTATACACTGTTTTTCCTATACAGGAGTGGGTGGGTAGCATATATAGTGTGGGTGTGCTGGACAAAGGGATGATTCATGTTCTAGGCAGGATTGAGTGAGATGGCATGAGATTCCATCATACCAAGAATGGTGAGCAACTTAAAACTTATGAATTGTTTATTTCTGGAATTTTTTTATTTAATATTTTTGGGCGTTAGTTTAACTGTAGATCACTGAAACCACCATGGAAAGCAAAACCTTAGATAAGAAGGGACTTAAAACTTACGAATTGTTTATTTCTGGAATTTTTTTATTTAATATTTTTGGGCGTTAGTTTAACTGTAGATCACTGAAACCACCATGGAAAGCAAAACCTTAGATAAGAAGGGGCTGCTAGACTTGATAAGTATTTACGTCAGGAATTATATCCTGTTTGATTATTAGTGTAGATAAAAGCACCCCCCCACCCCCCCCAAGGGGAGCTCAGAGGTAGATTCACCACTTAAAACCAAGGGGATGGAGTGAGGCTTCTTTTTGTTAAAGTGGGGAAAATGTTGCTTTTTATTGTCCCAGAGTATGGCTTAAATGAGATTTACGGAGATTAGAAGAGAATACAGTAGAAAAGGAGGATATCAGAACAGTCTTGTGACAAGTGTCTGAACCATTCATCAGTTATTTCAGTGTTTGGATTTCTGGTAGTATCATTACTGCTAAATGTAAGATAAGAGTTCTGGGATTTGCAAAAATGCTAGATACAGAATTATAACACAGAGAAAGAGAAGAGCCTGAAAACCTACATTCCAAAATGCACAAAGGCAAAAATCTCTGAAAGACAGCTAGAAGATGAATTTATGTCAGATTAAAGAAAGCTAAACCAGCTGGGCTCAGTGGCTCATGCCTGTAATCTTAGCACTCTGGAAGGCTGAGGTGGGTGGATGGCTTCAGCTCACACAAGTTTGAGACCAGCCTAGCAAAAGTGAGACTCTTATCTCTACTAAAAGTAGAAAAACTGAGGCAAGAGGATCTCTTGAGCCCAAGAATTAAGAGTTTACTGTGAGCTATCACGCCACAGCACTCTACCCAGGGTGACAGTTTGAAACTCTGTCTCAAAACAAAACAAAATAAAAATTAAAAAAAAAAGAAAGCTAAAACAATGTGTTAAAATCAATATAATTGTCAGATAAAATAAGTGATAGCTTCTGTAGGTAAGTGAAACAAAAAAAAATGAAAAAGTTAAATCAAGGAAGTGAGAGACATATTGATTCTAAGACACATTTCTGAAACGTGTATCTTTAGGGTACATCTTTCAATCCAAGGCATGTCAATACTTAATTGGGAATGCCCTCCCTTCCCTCCCCTCCCTCCCCTCCCTCCCCTCCCTCCTCTTACTCCTCTTCCTTCCTTCCTTCCTTCCTTTCTCCCTCCCTCCCTCCCTCCCTCCCTCTCTTTCTCTCTTTCTTCTTTTTTTTACTAATAATAATGTGTCTTAGAGGAAATGTAATTGGGGGGGATATGGGGAGGAAATCCAGGACAATCTCTGGAATTGATTTACGAAAATAATGGGCAACTAGTAGTTGTACTGAGAAATTTACTTAGAATATTGCACAGAGATGATGTGTAGTTAAGAGACATGGAATAATATATAGATTGACAGCCACCAGCATGGGAATTTTAGGAAAAGAACAGAGTGAATGGCAAGGGAACCAATATTTGATGAGATGATGCCTGATAATTTTCTTGTGTTGAAGAAATACAGTATAGGTCAAAATTTTACTATTTTGGTAAGTAAAAATAAGTCCATCTGACACATAAACTAAAATGGCAGAGACATTGCAGAGATGTTAAATTAACATCTTAGATGTTAATAGAAAGAAAAGATAAATCAATAACAAATAAATGACAGAGCTACAACTTTTCAGCCACACAGATGTCAGAAGATTGTGGAGTAACGTCTTCAGAGTGCTGAGAAAAAATAACCAGCAGCCCAGAATTCTATACGCAATTAAACCACTAAAGAGTTAGGGGCCAGGTGCAGCGGCTATCGCCTGTATTCCTAGCACTCTGGGAAGTGGAGGCTGGAAGATCCCTTGAGGTAAGGAGTTTGAGACTAGCCTGAGCAAGACTGAGATCTCATCTCTATTAAAAATAGAAAAAGTTAGCCAAGTGTCAGTGGTGAATGCCTGTAGTCCCAGCTACTCGGAGCCTGATGCAGCAGGATCATCTGATCCCAATACCGATAGTTTGAGGTCTACTCAAACTACTAAATAAATGCACTACTGCATTTATCCAAGACAGTCTCCAGACCAGGCACGGTGGCTCACATCTGTAAGCCTAGCACCCTGGCAGGCAGGTGTGGGTGGATTGCTTGAGCTTAGGAGTTTAAGACCAGTCTGAGCAAGAGGGAGGCTCCATCTCTTCCTAAACAGAGGAAAACTAGATGGGCATGGTGGAGCATGCTTGTAGTCCCAGCTGTTTGGGAGACTGAGGCAAGAGGATTGCTTAAGCCCAAGAGTTTGAGGTTGCTGTGAGCGAAGATGCCACAACAGTCTACACAGGGTGGCAGAGACTCTTTGTCTCCAAAAAAAGGAGTTTTGTAAAGGCATATGAAATGTCATTACTTACAAAGACTCATACTGGACTAACTATACTGAGGAATGAAGTAGAAAAGAATGGATCCTGGGGAAATGAGGAAATAGTGCATTCATAGAAATGGATAAAAAATTGATAACTAGACACTAGAGTACAGGTAAGTAAGAAAAAGATATAGAAAATTTCAAAAATAACATAAAAGCGGAATGGGTAACTACCCGCCTCATAGTTTTAGCAGTTACCAATATCCTGCTATTCTTGCTTTCTCTATTCCAACCACTGGGGTTATTTTAAAGCACATCCCAGACATTGTATACTGTTACCCTCAAATACTACTGATGGAGTGATTTTCAATGTGTGGTCTGAGATCCCTTGTGGGGAAGTTCCTGAGACCCTCTCACGGAGGACTGTGAAGTCAAAGCTGTTTTCATAATGATGTTAAGATGTTATTTGCCTCTTTCACTTTACCTCACAAGTAGTAGAGTTTGTTTATTGGTTATTTGTGTTTCTTTGGTAAGTTGCTTTTTGTTTTTTCTTGTTTTCCTTCGCTACTAATTTGTAAAGCATCTTTATATACTAAGACTATTAATCTTTTGTAATGTACCACAAATATTTTTACTATTTTGTTAGCTGTTTTGTCATGTTGAGTTGTGGTACACATGAATTTTTACTAGATTTTTTTGAGTAAAGTAATTCAGAATCTTTGAAGTTTAGTTTTTGAGTTTAGTTTATATTGATTTACAAGTCTTCTGATGCAGTGGCAACTGTTTGTGGAAGAAGTTGGGAATTTAAATTATATTTTCTTTCACTAGAAGATCTAGAATGCATTTGATCACACTTGTTCTTAGTATTCTGCAGAAAAGTAGTGTTCACAGAGTCATGAAATTTGTCCATGATGATGATACTTTCAAGCAATATGAAATACCTATTTAACATTGGTAAATACTGTAACTGCTTATTTGTTCTGGTAGTTAACATGGTTTAATCCGTGGAATCTAAGATCAACTAATTCTCTACTCAATAAATGCATCTTCAGCAAATGGTTACACAGTGTTTATTTTTAAATACTTTCTGTTTTCTGGAATAATATATTCCATTTATACTTAACCAAATTTACCCTGTAGTATAGTCAGTAACAATAATGCAAATTAGCATTCTGGATGGACAGAACAGAATGGAAATCACCTGATGACGTTCTGTTGTGCCCTCTTTTAATCTAATAGGAGACCTTTATTTACAAGTTTGTTCTCTGAAATTGTCCTTTTAATGGTTCTTTGGAAGTTTTTGTATCCAGCTTTATTTTATGAGGGTACTTAATGTGATACTGTTTTATAGATTTCATAAATTCTGCTTTGTACCATCATCTTCCTAGCAACCTGTCTAGAAACCTAGATTAGTCAGTCAGTTTTCTTTCAGTCAACAAATGTTTGAGTATGGTCATGCACTGAATAATGAAGTTTGGATCAACAGTAAACCGTGTATATACATGAGATATATAATGAAGTTGGGGTGAACAGTAAACCATGTATATATATGAGTTAGGACAATTAAGTTCATGAACTCACTCTAGAAAAAGTGCTACATACCTCATAGCTGAATATCACTATGGTCACTTTCAAAGTACTCCCTTTGGGAAGCTATGCACCAATGCCAGTGCCTAGTCTACCTTTCAAAGCAATTTGGAACTTTCTCTGGAATGGCCATCAGAGTTGTTGTATGAGGTCTGACATTTAAGTCCATGAACTCATCCTAGAATAAGTTGTATATACCTCATTGCCAAATATCACTGTGGTCATCTTCACGGCAGTACCCCTGGGAAACTATGTACTGATGCCAGTGCCTAGTTCATCCTTCAAAGCACTTTTTTTAGGATGAGGTTTCAAACTTAATTAGCATACCTTGTATGATGACAGCTCTGGTCATTCCAGAAAAAGTTCTAAAATTGCTTTGAAGGGTGTACTAGGTGCTGGCATTGGTGCATAGTTTCCCAAGGGAAGTACTTTGAAGGTGACCATAGTGATGTTCAACAGTGAGGTATGTAGTACTTTATCTAGGATGAATTCACAAACTTAATTGACCTTCATTAAGTGGTGGTTTTACTGTATTTAAAAAATTATATTGCTAGCTTTTTTATTTTTGAATATTTTTGATCTGTTGGTTGAATCTGCAGATACTGAACTGTGGATATGGAGGGCTGGTTTTGTAGGGAAAAGAGGATAATGAATTTGGCTAGGCTTGTGATTATGAAAATCTGGGGAGGATGGAATAAAGAGGGAATTGGAAATTTTGTTTTGGGTTTGTTTAGTTTGAAATGCCTGTTAGTTGTCCAAGTGATGGTTCACATAAATGGTTGGAGATAAGAATTTGGAGGTCAAGTTGGGCTACAGATGAAATTTAAGGTGTCATTAATATAAATAAATGTGACCAGATGAAATCATTCAGATCAATAGTTCTCAATCTTCCTAATGCCATGACCCTTTAATACAGTTACTCATGTTGTGGTAACCCCCAACCATAAAATTATTTTCGTTGCTACTTCATAACAGTAATTTTGCTACTGTTATAAATCGTAATGTAAATATCTGATATGCAGGATGGTCTTAGGTGACCCCTGTGATGGTCTTAGTTCGACCCCCAAAGGGGTTGTGACCTACAGTTGAGAACCGCTGATTCAGATCATAGTTTCTTAACTTTTGCAGAATGTTACAAGAACTTTTAAAAAATTCCAACAACTTGTGTTTATCCTCTTAATTCTAATTTAATTGCTCTGCATGAGGCCTAGGAAAGTTGTATATTATAAAGTCTCAAAGTGATTTTGACATGCAGCTAATTTGAGAATTACTTAGTAGGGAAAGAGTGTAGATGGAGATTGAAAAATAGTATTCTGAGCCTTAGATTATTTCTCCAAACTTTTCAAATGGAATGTTTTAGTGCAGAATCAAAGGTAATGACCAGGCATATGAGGAGATGCGACACCATGAGTGAGAACCAGCAGAAATGACAGAAACAGACCATGGGGACTTCACATAGTAGAATTACCTAACACAGATAAAAACAACTGTTTCCTGTAGTCAAGGACTGTGGTCTGCACCCATTCCCCATCCTCCACCAGCAGAACAGGAGGTTGGGGGGGCGGTTAGCCAGATAAGCTTCATCTATATTTATAGCTGCTCCCCATTGCTGGCATCACTGCAGTCATCGTCACCCACCCACCCACCCTGGGTCTGTGGAAGAATTGGTCTTCCATAAATCTGGTCCCTGGTGTCAAAAAGGTTGGGGACTACTGGTCTAATAGATAATAACAAACTTGGAAGATTGTTAATAGAGTTGGAAACTATAACAAAGTGACGACAGATTTGTAAAAGAAACAAATAGAAACTGAAACTCAAAATGTTCAAAACTGAAAAAAAGCCTAAGGGGGGGTTCAGCGCTTGTTGTAGCTCAGCGGTTATGGCGCCAACCACATACACCAGGGCTGGCGGGTTCAAACTCAGCCTGGGCCTGCCAAAGAACCATGACAACTACAACCAAAAAATACCTGGGCATTGTGTCAGGCTCCTATAATCCCAGCTACCTGGGAGGCTGAGGCAAGAGAATTGCTTAAGCCCAAGAGTTTGAGGTTGCTGTGAGTTGTGACATCATGGCACTCTATCAAGCTGTGACACAGTGAGACTCTCCAAAAAAAAGGAAAAGCCTAAGGGCTGAGTCCTAGAACATTTCCAACAGTGAGAGGTTGTGGAGAGCAAAAGAAAACAGAAAGCACTACACAGGAGCCAAGTATACCCTGGAAGCCAGTGGAATAAACTAAGTTAAAGGAAGAGAGAGGATTTATCTTTTCATATATTATTGTAGAAGAGAATACATAAGAGAATGGTATTGATTTAGCAAGATAGTGGTTGGTGACCATTAACAAGTAGTGTCACTAGATTATGAAAGGGGAAAGCTTGAGTAGATGAGTTAAAGGAGAAAAGAAGAGGAAGTATTGACTAATTACAGATAAATATTTTAAGTTTTTGTTTTTTTCCTGTTAAGAGAGACATTGAAATAGGAGATGGTAGCTGGAGGTGTCTAATTTTTTACTAGAACAAATATGAATATCTGAAGTATATACATGTAATGCAAAATTCCTGAATTAGAGAACATATGCATTTTTAATTTTAGAAGACACTGGAAATTGTTGTGGGCAACATAGATCGTGTTGTTGCCCTTCTTTAAATCTATGCTGGCAGCTCAGCATAGCATGGCTCGTGTCTGTGATCCCAGCACTTTGGGAGGTGGAGGTGAGATTGCCGGAGATCAGCTTGGGCTACATAGTACGAAGACATCTCTATGAAAAATTAAAAAAAATTGGGTGGGTTTGGTGGTGCACGCCTGTAGTCCTAGCTACCTGTTAGTCTGAACCAGGTGGGTCACTGGAACCTAGGATTGGAGGTTGCAGTGAGCTGTGATCACACCACTTCCTCCTAGGTGATACAGCAAGACATCATATCACCAAAACAAAAGAAAAAAGATCTTTACTGGCTTTTTCATTGCCTTTGTATTGACGTCTGTTGAATTTATAAATATGTAGCAGCAGCCCTGACATACCAGAAGTTGGTATCACCCTCTTCAGCCCCCCACCCCCAATCCAGTTGTGACAAAAATGGCTTCAGGCATTGCCATGTCCCCTGGAAGACAAAAATCTCCCTTCTGCCCCTTGAGAACCATTAGGTTAGGCAGACATGCAGATTATTCTGCTAACATGTGGTAAATGGCATATTAACAGTGAAGCACAGCGCTTTAGAAACAGGAAAGAGGAATTGGGTTGACATCTTTCAAGGCTTAGCTCAGAGTCCTGAATCTTATGCTTTATGCCTCTTTTAAATTGCTGCTTGTTTAATAGCACTTGTTTCCTTTCTTTTGTATCATAGTGAACATGTTTTTCCCCCTTTGGAATTCAGCAATCCTTTCTTTTTTTTTTTTAATGGATAAACTATTACAGATATCAGTAATAGATACAGAATAAACATAGATTTGTATGGTAATGTAAATTTTACCTGCTTACTTTGAAATAATTTACTTTTGTCATGTGTGAGATGCGTGGTTGGTTTTTTTTTTTGTCATTCTTCATAGAGTGCCCTGGTGTTGTAGCTCACAGCAGCCTCCAACTCTTGGGCTTAAAGGATTCTCTTGCCTCAGCTTCCCAAGTAGCTGGGACTACAGGCGCCAGCGCCTGGCTATTTTTTGTTGCAGTTGTCATTGTTGTTTGCTGGCCCTGGGCCGGGTTCGAACGCACCACACTTGGTTTATGTGGCTGGCGCCATAACCACTGTGCTGTGGGCACCGAGCCAAGGGATGCGTGGTTTTTACATTATTATTTTATCTCTTACAACCACCAATTGTGTAATCGTGTCAGATTTGTAGTTTTTTAAAGAGCCTCGACAGTTTAGAATTATGTTTCAAAAACCAACCCGTGGGGAAGAAAAAGGAAGAGAAATGAGAGGAACTTTAGATTTAGTCTTGCCTACATGCAAGGGAATTGAGAAGTAAATGACTTGCTCCAAAGTCTTTTTTAACACCCTAGATTTCATATATTTGTTTTAAGAATAGCATGGTGAGAGTTTTTTAAAATGTTAAGTTCTTTTTATATTTTGAGCAGTATTTGAAATATTTGTGGATGAAATGTTACTATCTGGATTTGTTTTAAAATATGTATGTAGGTAGTTTGGTTTATATATGAAACAGAATTGTCCCAGAGTTGTTTAAGTTGGGTGATGAGTACATTGGTGTTTTTATATTGTTCTACTTTGTTATATACATTAGAAGTTCCATAGTTCAGCACTACATTGACCACCTCTTTAAGTTGACCTAATTTTCATAGACCAGACATGTACCACATGTATTGATATAATAGGCCTAGTGACTTATGTTGCTGTTTGTTACAGTCCCATGGGTGGCCAGTTTACAGAGGATCTACTGTATTTGAGATTCTATGATAAAAAGTTTTCGAAAATGTGAGTTTTGGGAAGCACCTGTGGCTCAGTGAGTAGGGTGCCGGCCCCATATACCAAGGGTGGTGGGTTCAAATCCAGCCCTGGCCAAACTGCAAAAAAAGAGTTTAAAATAAAAGGGCAATTAAATAAAAAATTAAAAAAAAAAAAGAAAATGTGAGTTTTATTCTCATGTTTTTGGTGAGTGGATGCTTTGATTTAATAAAAATAATTTTTTTTTTAAAGTTTAACAGACAAATAAAATTGGACTTTAAATTTGGTTCCAAAATCCTCTGTTGTTTGGGTTTGTAAAACCTTGTTTACAGTAACAGCTTGGGCAGGGGTGAATACTTGGTTCACAAATGGAGGAAGATTTTACAGTTCTGGGAAAGTGTTGGGGATGGATTTTGACTGTTTGGACTATTTTTCCCTGTGTTATCTTCTGTGTTATGGTGAAGGTAGTTGATAAGTTTCAGGGGATAGCCAGTCACACTAAACTGGAATGGAAATTTTCTTGGTTTTTCTAGTATATGAAGTGGGGGGAAGCCACATAGATTTTTTTATAAATGCTTTTGGTGCTTACATTTTGGCAGGCTTGTTTGGGCAAAGGGAAGTAAAAGCTTAAGAACTTGAGAGAAGAGAGGAGGTGAACAAATTTCTTAGAGTGGAACTGTATTTAGTCAAATAAGTAGTACTTTTATCACGTGTGATCTGTCAGATACATAATCTCAGGAAGTTTACAGATTTGTTGGGGTGTTTAATACAGACACAGAGCAATAGTAATCAACAGTGTAAATCATTGTATAATCTATGATATAAATCAGTGTCATAAGTCACTCAATTGCATGATACAGAAAATTGTTTAAAAGTTAACAGGAGTAGAATATCAAAGAGGACTCTGTCACGGGAGAGACAAAAGGAAGGGAAAACTTCAATAGGAAATCTGGATTTGTATAGGGAGAGAGATGAAGGGAAGATGTTTACTAACAAGGCAAAAAGCAATATAAGAATAGAAGCAGCCTGTCCAGGAGTCAGTTTAATAGCTCATCATTTCCCCAAAATGGTTTGTAAGATATAAGTAGATACTAAGTTAATGAAAAACGCTAGTTAACTGTGTTAAAGTTTCTGAGAAATCCTGTGGAAAATAAATCTGTTTAAGGAAAGGAAGCAGCATCTTTTTTCTTTTTTAGATTATATATCTATAGATCAGTTTTTATTAATTATGAAGGGAGCTACTTTGGAAAAAATGTAATAGCATGAATGGAAATCTAGGCTGCTTGGTGACTACACTTAAGTGTAATAATAGAGTGGAGAACACAGAATGCTATTTATTGGTGTGAATTTTAACACTTTTGACATAGAGGGTGTCCTTAAACTTTTTTTTTCTTTTTTTTGAGACAGAGTCCCACTATGTCACCCTCGATAGAGTACTATGGCATCACAGCTCACAGCAACCTCAAACTCTTGGGCTTACATGATTCTCTTGCCTCAGCCTCCCAAGTACCTGGGACTACAGGCACCCATCACAATGCCTGGCTATTTTTTGTTGTTGTAGTTCGTTTAGCTGGCCTGGGTCAGGTTTGAACCTGCCACCCTCAGTGTATGTGGCTGGCACCGAAACCCCTTAAACTTTTGAATGGAAGAATAAAATGAATAAATCAATGCTTGGAAAACATTTCAGGAACAAATTGGATGGGGAAGAAACTATCACCAAAGAAAACAGGAGGGGCTACGTCAGTTATACAGGGATAAGTTTATGAAAGTAAAGGAAGAAAGAATGCTAGACTCTAGTTCCAAAGGATGAATTTATAGGATTGCTGACTAGCTAGTAGGAATAAAAGAGGTGAATTCACTTTTTTTTTTTTTTTTTCTGAGACAAAGTCTCAAAGTGCTGGGGTAGAGTGCTGTGAATTATAGCTCACAGCAACCTCCAAATTCAGGCTTAAGCGATCCTCTTGCTTCAGTTTTTCTATTTTTAGTAGAGATGGGGGGTGAGGGGGGTGTCTCGCTTTTTTGCTCAGGCTGGTCTCGAACTCATGAGCTCAAGCAATACACCTGCTTTGGCCTGCCAGAGTGCTAGGATTACAGGTGTGAGCCACCGCACCCGGCCTAAATTCACTTTTTCATGAAAGGTTATATCATTGGCAAAGTTGTGAGGGGAAATCTGATAGGGGACCGCAGGGTGGTACAGTGATACCATGGAATCCGAACTTAATTTGTTCCAGAACCCCATTCGAGTTTCAAGACAGTTTTTCCCTTTAAAATGATAGAAACTGGGGGTGGTGCCTATGGCTCAGTGAGTTAGGGTGCCAGCCCCATATACCGAGGGTGGTGAGTTCAAACCTGGCCCCGCCCAAACCGCAACAACAAAAAAATAAAAACTTAATAAAGAAAAATAATAGAAACTGGATGAATCTGTTTCTGGGTTCCACAAATTTGAATTTTCAAAATGATTATTTTAACAGCAAATATACTGGATTTTAAGGTAATATTTGAATAAAAACGTAAATTAATAAAGTTAAAAATACAAAAACCTAAAAATATAAAGGCCTGTTTCATCACAGTTGAACATTTGAAACATACCCCTCACTATTCGCAAACTCCTTAAACTCTTTTACAAACTTTGCTGCTACTTCAGAATTAGAACCAGCACCCTCTGTGTGCATAACCCTGTGGATCCCAGGCCTTTTCTTAAAGTTCTTGAACCACCCCCTATTGGCTTTAGACTTCTTTTGAGCACTAGTGTCAGGCATGCCCTTTGCTAAATCATCGTGAAGGACTTTGGCTTTCTCACAAATTATCTCAGAAATTACATCACCAGCCAGCTGTTTTTCATTAATCCAAACTAAGAGGAGTTTTTCCATCTCTTCCATACTTTTTGATCTTCTAGAGGTCAGCGTTATAACCTGTTTCACCACATCAGTTGCTTTGATAACTTGTTTATTTTTCAAAATTTTACAATATAGGCATCCCAAGCATAGTAGTGGGTACAGCTTTCATACTTAGGGATAAGATCTTTCTTAAATTCAATTGTAGCTCTAATAGCTTTCCTCTTACTCTTTATTTTCCTAACTGCACTTTTTAGGACTGTGGCAAACATACTTAGTTGTTAATGTATTTTAAAAGGCACAAAATCATAAAATTAGCAGCAAAAATCACATAAGATGCTTTCACTACAGCTTCCAACAACGAACTGAATGACAAAGTGCCTGGATGGCCTGAGTGCCAAGAACAACATGCTGGGCAAATATTTAAATTCCAAAACAGCATTCGGATTTTGGACAAAATTTGTTCGAATTTTTTGTTCAGATTCCAAGTTGTTCGAGTTCTAGGGCATTTGGATTCTGGGGGCAACACTGTGTTAGTTTAAGTGGTTTGAATTTTTGGTGCTGTGATGTTGAAAGGACTGTTGGTAGGAGATGGAAGACTGAGCTCAGGACAAAAGAATGAAGTTTTGTAGGATAGAGCTCATGGGAGTAGATAAAACTGGGCAGAGGAATTATAAAGATGTTTTGGGAAATTTGGGGGGTAGAGAAAATGTATACTTTTTTTTTGCCATTTCTAACATACTCTTAGGATGGTAAAGTTTTAGTGGATATTATATTTCTTTGGGTAATAGGAAAACAATTTCTTTTTCCACTGACATTTGCCATTGGAAAGTTTAGTTTGGACTCAGTGGATAGTTTTGGTTGTTTCGTGGTTGGGTTTTGATTGATTGTATTTATAGTTTTCCCTCAGAAAAGCATCTACATGGATTACTTGTCAATTGAAGATATTATCACCTCTGCTTTATTTAAAAGAGCTTATTTTATCCTAGACTGATTGTTAATTAGAATACACAACTTTTTTTTTTTTTTTTTTTTGGAGACAGAGCCTCTTTCTGTCTCATGAGTAGAGTGCCATAGTGTCATTATAGCTTGTAGCAACCTCAAACTTTTGGGGTTAAGTGATGGTCCTGCCTTGGGCTCCCCAGTAGCTGGGACTACAGGTGCCTCCCACAACACCCAGCTAATTTTTTTAGTGGAGATAGGATCTCGCTCTTGCTCAGGTTGGTTTTGAACTCCTGAGGCTCGAATGGTCCTTCTGCATCATCTTCCCAGAAGGTTGGGATTAATAGGCATGAGCCCCATGCCCAGCCAGAATACCCAACTTTTAAATTAAAAGTTTTGTGAGGAGTATTAACTAGTACGTGAAACCATTCTCTAAGCAAAACTTGCCCGTATATTTATGTAAGCCTCTTCTCATAATGCTTTTTTATTACCTAACACTTAATAAGTATGTAATTCTCAGTACTTAATGTAATTTAGCCATTTGTTAACCTTCAGTCCTTCCATGTACCAAAATTCTTTCTTAAATGCTTAAGTTGAAAATGGAGTAGAGCTTTAGGATTTATTTTTAGGAGAAAGGGTTTTTAGCCTTAGAACTGTGAGGACTTTGAAACAATACTTTATATATAGGTAATTAGGCATTTGATTCCTGTGTTACAGTGTCAAATGGCAGAAAGTTAAAGACTGTAAGGAGATCTTTTTAAAAAAATTGATAAAAAACTAGATGTGATTGCAAGAGGGACTTTACCTAACAATTGCAATCAGTGTAACTGGCTTATTGTACCCTCAATGAATCCCCAACAATAAAAAAAAAAAAAATTGATAAAAAACATATTTAGTTACTATTTCTGTCATTTTTTTCATTCACCACACTTGAGGAATAAATGTAGGTTTTTGTCTTCCCATTTAATGTTCCTCCATCCTGCTCTTGTTTCAATAGCAGTAATCACTCAGAAAGGCTTGGTAAGAAAATTTTAAAGAGAATTCGAAAAACTTTTTTGCTAAAATGAATGAAAAGGAATAGTATTTGAGCCTGTTCCTTTTTTTTTTTTTTTCCTTTGAGACTGTCTCCAAAAGGAGACTCTGTCACCCTCAGTAGAGCGCTATGGCATCATAGCTCACAGCAACCTCCAACTCTTGGGCTAAGTGATTCTCTTGCCTCAGGGTCCTCAGTAGCTGGGACTGCAGGCGCCTACCCCAAAGTCCGGCTATTTTTAGAGGCTGGTCTTATACCTGTGAACTCAGGCAATCCATTGGTCTTGACTTCCCAGAGTGGTAGGATTACAGGCATGAACCACTGCGCTGGGCCTTGTCCCTATCTTTTCAGTTGCTTTTTCCAAATCTTGAGAAACTTTGTTTAAGGGAAAATTATGTTGCATGGTAAAGAGATTTTATTTGTCCTAGATCTACTATTTTATCTAGCTAGTAGTAGTTTATTCAGTATATTTAAGGAGGCTCTATTGCTGTCATTTTGTTTGCTTTTTGAGGCAGGCTTATCTTGGAAAAAAGTTTGAGAATTAGAATTATTTTCAAATTATTTCAAATAATTTTAAGTTATTTTTAAAATGAGTAAGTTAGTCATCAGTGCTATACTTTATATTTCCTTTATATTCTTCCTTGGCAAACCCAAGTTGGGAGTAGCCGTGTAGCTTGCTTTGACCAATGAAATATGCCATAGTAACTGCTACATTATTAGCATTGATCTGAAAGTGAGAAAAGCATACAGTACACCCTCAACTGACTTATGGATGTGAATAAAAAATAAACCTTTAAGTTGCTGTGATTTCAGGGGTTGTTACTACAACTTCATTTTGCCCTGCACTGTCTTATGTGGTAGCCATTAGCTCCACGATCCTGTTAAATTTGAAATGTGGCTAGACTGAATTGAAATATGCTTAAGTGCTGTAAAAGGACAAACTGAAATTTAGAGATTTAGTGTTAAAAAATTAGAATGTAAAATGTCTCAATTTTCATGTTGATTCATGTTAATATGTAATTACTTCAAACATACTGGTATGCCTTAGTTTATTGCACTTCAGATGCTGTGTTTTAAAAGTTGGAAAGTTTGTGACAACTTTGCATCAAGCAAGTCTATAGGTGTCATTTTTCCAACAACATGTGCCCACTTTGGGTCTCTAGGTCACATTTTGGTAATTCTCACAATATTTTAAACCTCTTTGTTGCTATTTTATCTGTTATGGTAGTCTGTGATCACTGATCTTTCATGTTACTATTGTAATTTTAGGGGATACAATGAATCTCATGCCCATAGACATAGTAAATATAGGTATTCTGATTGTTCCACTGTTTCCCCATATCCTTGGGCCTACCTGTTCCCTGGGACAGGATATATTAAAATTAGGCCAGTTTATCACCCTACAGTGGCTTCTAACTGTTGAAGTAGAAGGAAGAGTCACATCTCTCGTACTTTAAATCAAAAGCTAGAAATGATTAGGCTTCATGAGGAAGGAATGTCCAAAGCTAAGATAGGGCAAAAGCTAGGTCTCATGTGCCAAATAGTTGGCCAAGTTGTATATGCAAAAGAAAAGTTCTTGAAGGAAATTAAAAGTGATTCCCCAGTGAACACAAATGATATGAAAGTGAAACAGCTTTAATATTGATATAGAGAAAGTTTCAGTGGTCTGGATAGAACAGACCATCCTCAACAGTCCCTTTGTGGGGACAATTAATCCAGAGTAATGCCATAGCTCTTCAATGCTAGAGTTGAAAGGCTGAGAAAGGCTGTGCATGGTGGTTCACACCTGTGATCCTAGCACTCTGGGAGGCCATGGAGGGAGGATCTGTTAAGAGTAGGAGTTTGAAACTAGCCTGAGCAAGAGCGAGACTCTTATCTCTATAAACAATAGAAAAGTTAGCCGCATGTAGTGGCATGTACCTGTAGTCCTAACTTCTCAGGAGGCTAAGGCAGGAGGATTGTTTGAGCCCCAGTATAGTTTGAGATTACAGTGGGCTATTATGATGCCACTACTCTCTAGCTGGGGTGACAGTGTAAGGCTCTGCCTAAAAAAAAAAAGTTAATAAAGCTGAGGAAGGCAAGGAAGCTGCAGGAGAAAAGTTTGAAGGTAGCAGAGTTGTTGGTTCATGTTGTCTTAAGGAAAGAAGCTTTCTTCATAACATACATAAAAGTGCATGTGAAGCAGGAAGTGCTAATGTAGACACTACAGCCATTTATCCAGAAGATCTAGCTAAGATTTTTGAAGAAGGGGGCTGCACAAAACAACAGATTTCAGTGTAGATGACACAGCCTTATATCAGAAGAAGATGTCATCTAGAAATTTCATGGCTAGAGAGGAAAAATCAGTGCCTGGCTTCAAAGCTTCAGTGAACAGGCTGAGTTCTTGTTAATGGCTAATGTAGAAGGTAACTTTAAACTGAAGCAAATGCTCATCTACCATTCTGAGAATCCTAGGGCCCTTAGGAATTGTGCTAAATCTTTTCTGCCTGTGCTCTATAGCTGAACAGCAAAGCCTGGATGATAGCACAGCTGATGAAAGCATGGTTTATTGAGTATTTAAGCCCCCTCCTCTTGAGACCTCAGAAAAAAAGATTTCTTTCAAAGTATCACTGCTCACTTATAACCTGGACACTCGAGAGCTGCCATGGACATATACAAGGCGATTAATGTTTTCATGGCTGCTAATACAACATCCTCTAGCCCATGGATCAAGCAGTAATTCTGACTTCAAGTCTTATTTTTAAGAAATAATAGCTATGGCTGATCTAGATATTGATTCCTCTAATGGACGTGGGCAAAGCAAATAATCTTCTGGAAAGGATTCACCATTATAGGTGCCATCACGATCATTTGTTATTTGTTGGAGGTCAAAATATCAACATTAAGAGGAATTTAGAAGTTGATTCTAGCCCTCATGGAAAACTTTGAGGGTTTCCAGACCTTAGTGGAAATAACTGCAGATGTGGTAGAAATAGCAAGAGAACTAGAAATAGAAGTGGAGCCTGAGGATGTGACTGAATTGCTGTAATCTCATGATAAAACTTGGACAAATGATGAGTTGCTTCTTAGGGCTGAGTGAAGGAAGTGATTGCCTGAGATGGAGTCTACCCCTGGTGAAGATTCTGTGAATATTGCTAAAGTGACAACAAAGGGTTTAGAATATTATATAAACCTAGTCAACAAAGCAGCAACAGGATTTGAGAGGATTGACTTTAGTTTTGAAGTTCAATGTGGGTTAAATGTTATCAAACAGCATTACATGCTGCAGAGAAATCTTAACATGTAAAGTCAATCAATATGGCACATCACATTGTTATTTTAAGAAATTGCCACAGCCTACTCAGCCTTCAGCAACCACCACCCAGATCAGATCATCAGCAGCCATCAACACTGAGGCAAGATGCTACACCAGCAGAAAGATTATGACTCACTGAAGGCTTAGATGATTGCTAGCATATTTTTTAGCAATCAAATATTTAAAAATTAAGGTATGTATTTTGATTTTTAGATGTTATGTTATTGTACATTTAATAAACTACACTATAGTGTAAACATAACTTAATGCCCTGGGAAACAAAACCTGTTAGTGATCTGTTATATTGTAGTAATTGCTTTATTCAGTGGTCTGCAACCAAACCCACAAGTTAAATGAAATATAATATTAGAATTAATTTCAGTTTATTTTTACCCTGGTGTGGCTATTAGAAAATTTGAAATTACATATGTGATTTGCATTATATTAATAATTATGTTTGATAGTATCTATGTTGTAGGTCATCCTAATACCAAAGTTCAGGCAAGGAGTAGTGTATTCTAACAGAAAACCCCAAGTATGTCCTTGGCTCAAAGGTCAGGTAGCAAGGGAAACTGATAGTAGAGACAGAAAAGATGACAATGCTGAGAAGTTGCAATAACTTGGAAGGCAGGTATAGGCAGTCCCTGAGTTACGAATGGGATAAATTTGTTCTTAAGTTGAATTTGTATGTAAGTTGGAAAAGGTACATTTACCTATTACCTGTAATAGCCTCTATTTGTAAGTGCAAGTTGTGCATAAATTGATATTTGTAACTCGGGGACCGCCTGTAATGTTTGTAATGGATTTGTAGCTTTTAGGGGATGAGGTTGGAAGACACTGTAGTTTGGCTACCCTGGATTTTATTTGGCAAGGTCTCATAAAGATGAGTTAGAAAATACTTTGTTTGGTTTGCAAGTAGGAATGAGAAGCAGTAAAAGTCTAGAAATTAGGGGTTTTGTAAGAATAGAAGAAGAAATTGCTTCTCACAGTTAGTAAGAGATGAAACAGAAGACTTTTGAGCAAATAATTAAAACTCAAGTCTTTTGTCAAGGATCCAATCAAGATTATGACCATAACTTGCATTGTAAAAACTTCTGAGTAGGGGCGGCGCCTGTGGCTCAGTCGGTAAGGTGCCGGCCCTATATACCAAGGGTGGCGGGTTCAAACCTGACCCCGGCCAAACTGCAACCAAAAAATAGCCGGGCGTTGTGGTGGGCGCCTGTAGTCCCAGCTACTCGGGAGACTGAGGCAGAGAATCGCTTAAGCCCAGGAGTTGGAGGTTGCTGTGAGCTGTGTGAGGCCACGGCACTCTACCGAGGGCCATAAAGTGAGACTCTGTCTCTATTAAAAAAACAAACAAACAAACAAAAAAAAACTTCTGAGTAGTGTAGGTCTGGCAAGGAAGTGGTTGATGCCTTTCAGTTGGGTTATAGGAAGAGGCCTAAAGGCGTGGATTCCCAGCTAACGCCACGTAAGCTCAAGGTACCCACAGTCAAATAGAAATAGACTATAGTGTCATGGGGCAAGAAAGTGAAAAAAATACAGTAAATCTGAGAAGTATATTTTAGGAAAAAAGTGGTGGTTCTAGACATTGGCACTTGGAACTGGGTAAGGTCAAATAGATAAACCTCTTGGAGTTGGATAGCCGGAGAAACCACAGTGAGACTTAACGATTCTGTTCCTCTCTCCATGCCTCCCTAACCTTCTACCTGCCTGGTGCGAATTTTGCTCAGATTTCATAAGGCACTCCCTCCAAAGTCCATGCACTTGATAGTAGAAGATACCAGACCATCAGAAATCTCCCAGAGGGCAGAAGCTAAGGGCATGGAGAACAGTGGACTGAGAAACTCCTCCCAAGAATCTACCACAGAATTGCGGGGGGCTCTCTGTCCTGGAAAATATAATAGGAAATACTTACCTGTTCAGCTGGGTTTTGAACCAATGGTTCTGGGGGGGGGGTGGAGTGTCCTCCTTTCTTTCTTTCCTTTTTTGGGGAGGAGGGGACAGAGTCACATTTTGTCACCCTCAGTAGAGTGCTGTGGCGTCATAGTTCACAGCAACTTTATACTCTTGGGGCACACAAGTGATCCTCTTGCCCCAGTCTAGTAAGTAGCTGGGACTATAGGTGCCCTCCACAACGCCTGGCTATCCATAGAGATGGGGATCTTGCTCTTGCTCAGACTGGTCTCAAACTCCCGAGCTCAGGCAATCCACCCGCCTCAGCCTCCTGAAATACTAGGATTATAGTCTTGAGCCACTGCGCCCAGCCTCCCTTTTCTTCCTTTTTTGAATAGGAATACTTTTTATGATTATGCTTTTCTTGTACTATCATTGTATATTGTGCATGTTAGTAACTATGAAGAGGGCCACATCACCCACAACTTCTCTTATGAGCTTGATGCTGTGACTAAACTGGATATTTGGATTACCTTCTGCAGGGAGGGCTTGGTATATTGCATGTGGAAAGAAGAGTAAATTGGATATTTGACCAGCAGGGGGACTAGGGAGTCACGATACTTCACAAAAGGCCTACTTTTCTTCCAAGAGTATAATAGGATTGCCTTTTCCTTCAAATACTAAAGTCATGCATGGCCCTGTACCCTTTTGTAACATTACAGCAGGAATGGAAGTTTAGGAGCAGGATGTGATTTGCCACATTCCAGTTGACCTTCCTTGGCAAGGCAACCTTGGAAGCATGGATCAAATGGAGTCTAGATTCCTAAGGGACTGTTAAGGGAGCAATCTCCCTGCCAACCTGAATTGGACATGTAAAATTTATAAGAAATAAACTTTTGTCGTATCAAGCCATTGAGATTTTGTGATTGTTACTGTAGCACAGCTTTACCAGTTCTGATTAATGTGTTATAATTTTGGTTACAGTAGTTTAATAAATGTTTGAATTAAATATATGGAAACGGCGAATGAAAGAAGAATGTACAGATTCTGAAACTGCCAACATTCAGCCTGTTAGCTTATATTCCTTGTAATAGCCAGCTTAAGTGTTGACCAAGTGTTCTTTCTCTTTTATAGGGAATATGGCAAAATGATTCTTAGGTAGAAGGCAGGAACAAATAGAAAACAAGGAAGCTTATAGTGTTGTAACTAGAAATAATTGTTCAGAGCAATACATAGGTGTGGCTTAGTGGATCATTTAAAGCTATTTGCTATTTCTAGTAATAACCCAAATTAAGATTATTTATAATTTGCAAAGGGTGTTTAAATAAGTCTTAGAAAGAACAATGTTCTTGATACAGTATTGAGTAAAAGGAATCTTTTTGTTTTGTTTAAAAGCAATATTTTTTTAAGGGAGGGAACCTGAAACCATGATTTTTTTCTCCCCTAGCCATAGCAGCAGTTGGGAGCACCATCAGTTTTAGTCTAGTGCCAATGTAGAAAACTAATTTCAGTGAGACTTCTCTGGTTTTTCATGAGGGCCAAAGATCTTATATATTCCTCTTCTCTGCTGGCATGGAAGTATCCTTTAAGGGAACAGCTTGCAAGTCCCTATGCTGGAGCAGGTGTATCCACTGTGGCCACCTTTGTTTGGGAGGTTTGGGTTCTCAAAAATAGCCTCAGATCCTTTCTTTAGTCCTAACTTATCTGATGATTATATATATACTTTCAATAACCTTAACTAAACTCCAGGTTTAAAACTGGCTTGAGGGCGGCGCCTGTGGCTCAGTCGGTAAGGCGCCAGCCCCATATACCGAGGGTGGCGGGTTCAAACCCGGCCCCGGCCAAACTGCAACCAAAAAATAGCCGGGCATTGTGGCGGGCGCCTGTAGTCCCAGCTACTCGGGAAGCTGAGGCAGGAGGATCACTTAAGCCCAGGAGTTGGAGGTTGCTGTGAGCTGTTTGATGCCAAGGCACTCTAATGAGGGCCATAAAGTAGTGAGACTCTGTCTCTACAAAAAAAAAAAAAACTGGCTTGAAAATGTACATTAGAAGGGATGGTGAGTATGATGACCTAGGAGGTGGACGATGGAGAGAAGAAGAAGGTAGAAAAATAAGTAGATATAAAATAGAATTCTGGAAATTTTCAATTCCGTGGTCTGGGATTTATTTAATACCATAAATTACTTTTAATAACAAATTAGAGTCATTGGACAAAAGTTAATGTTCTGAGCTTCCTGCCAACGAAAGTAGGTTTATGTTTAATTGATTGTGAAGGGATTTTTCAAAATATGGTTACCTGTCGTTAGCTGGTAGCTATCCTAAACAACTCATGCCCTGAAGGGTTTGAATTTTAAAAGCTTTTGCTGTATTTTTAAGGTGATAATTAAACATTGAAATAGTAAATAATACTCTTATTGAAAAGAAGCTTAGGTTATTTAGATTTTAGGAAATGAATTTATATTATACCATTACCATTGTACAGGGTGCCATAAAGTTCATGTGCAACACAAACTTTATGGACACCCTGTATTTTAGCAAATTACAAGAAAAGCAAAACTGAACTCTATTCTGTGTTAGCTATTTTTAGAATCTTTTCAGAGATATCTATAAGCCGAAAGTCACTCAATTTGAAAGAGTTTTTTTGCTACATACAATTAGGATAAATTAGTAATATAATTATATGGAAGCCATTTTTGCATTCTTGACGAGTGACATAAGCAAATACATATATATGAACCTGAAAGAAGATGTGTATCTACTAGGTAGAAAGTAAGAAATTTGAGAATAGTATTCTTAGAGGTAACCTGTTAAATACCAAGATGTGAGGTTATTCTTATAGGTAACCTATTAAATACCAAAAGGTGAGGTTAAAAAATCATGTATAATTTATTGTTGGTTTTGTGTATTTTCTCCCTTGGTCTTACTAAAAAGAGGGAGGTTTAAAAAAAACAAATATACCTGTCCTTCAGTACTTTCACTAAGAAAGCATTCGCTTATTTTAGTGATACAGCGTTGATTAGAAGCCTAGGCGATTGCAGGTGAAAAGGGAAGCAAACTATATTATGATCCGTTTTCTGTTACAGATGTACTTAATTTTGAATCAAGAGCAATATGGTATCTTCCAGTTTGAATACTTAACCTCCTTATTCATAATATGCAGCTTCACATAATTTTTGATTGTCCCTAAAAATTAAATCTACTGGCTGGGTATGGTTGCTCACACCTGTAACCCTAGCGCTTTGGGAGGCTGAGGCAGGTCGATTACCTCAGCTCAGAAGTTCAAGACCAGCCTGAGCAAGAGTGAGAGCTCATCTCTGAAAAAAAAAAAAATAGCTGGGCATTGTGGTGGGTGCATATATACTTGGGAGGCTGAGTCAAGAGGATCACTTAAGCCCAAGAGTTTGCGGTTGCTGTGAGCTATGACGCCATGGCACTCTTCTACTTAGGGTAACAAAGTGAGATTCTGTCTCAAAAAAAATTAAATCTACTCTTAGGATGAATGTTTGGTACTCTGAGGATTCAAATAGTGAGAGATGTGACTTATGATAGTTGGTTTTTTTTTTAATTGTTTTGGATTCATTGAGGGTACAATAGACCAGATTACATTGATTGCATTTGTTAGGCAAAGTCCCTCTTGCAATCCTGTCTTGCCCCCAAAAGGTGTGGCACACACCAAGGCCCCACCCCTCTTCCTCCATCCCTCTTTCTCCATCCCTCCCTCTTTTTTTTTTTTTTAGAGACAGAGTCTCACTTTACTGCCTTCAGTAGAGTGCCATGATGTCACAGGACTCACAGCAACCTCTAGCTCTTGGGCTTCCTCGATTCTCCTGCCTCAGCCTCCCGAGCAGCTGGGATTACAGGTGCCTGCCACAACGCCTGGCTATTTTTTGGTTGCAGTTCAGCCGAGGCCGGGTTTGAACCCGCCACCCTCGGTATATGGGGCCGGCGTCTTACCAACTGAGCCACAGGTGCCGCCCCCCTCCCTCTTTTTTTCTCTGAGCTCTCCCCTTCCCCCACCCCCACCGAGACCTTAATTGTCATTAATTGTCCTCATATCAAAATTGAGTACATAGGATTCATGCTTCTCCATTCTTGTGATGCTTTACTAAGAATAATGTCTTCCACGTCCATCCAGGTTAATACAAAGGATTAAAAGTCTTCATTTTTTTTTTAATGGCCGAATAGTATTCCATGGTGTACATATACCACAGCTTGTTAATTCATTCCTGGGCTGGTGGGCATTTAGGCTGTTTCCACATTTTGGCGATTGTAAATTGAGCTGCAGTAAACAGTCAAGTGCAAGTGTCCTTACGATAAAAGGATTTTTTTCCTTCTGGGTAGATGCCCAGTAATGAGATTGCAGGATCAAATGGGAGGTCTAGCTTGAGTGCTTTGAGGTTTCTCCATACTTCCTTCCAAAAAGGTTGTACTATTTTCCAGTCCCACCAGCAGTGTAAAAGTGTTCCCTTCTCTCCACATCCAACCAGCGTCTGTAGTTTTGAGATTTTGTGATGTGGGCCATTCTCGCTGGGGTTAGATGGTATCTCAGGGTGGTTTTCATTTGCATTTTTCTAATAAATAGGGATGATGAACATTTTTTCATGTTAGTCATTTGTCTTCTTTAGAGAAGGTTCTATTCATGTCTCTTGCCCATTGATATATGGGATTGTTGGTTTTTTTCAAGTGGATTAATTTGAGTTCTCTGTAGATCCTAGTTATCAAGCTTTTGTCTGATTCAAAATATGCAAATATCTTTTCCCATTGTGTAGGTTGTCTATTTGCTTTGGTTGTTGTCTCTGTACAGAAGCTTTTCAGTTTAATGAAGTCCCATTTGTTTATTTTTGTTGTTGTTGCAATTGCCATGGCAGTCTTCTTCATGAAGTCTTTCCCCAGGCCAATATCTTCCAGTGTTTTTCCTATGCTTTCTTGGAGGATTTTTATTGTTTCATGCCTTAAATTTAAGTCCTTTATCCATATTGAATCAATTTTTGTGAGCGGGGAAAGGTGTGGGTCCAGTTTCAGTCTTTTACATGTAGACATCCAGTTCTCCCAGCACATTATTGAATAGGGAGTCTTTTCCTCCAAGGTATGTTCTTGTTTGGTTTATCAAAGATTAGGTGGTTGTAAGGTGTTAGTTTCATTTCCTGGTTTTCTACTTGATTCCAAGTGTCTATGTCTCTATTTTTGTGCCAGTACCATGCTGTCTTGACCACTATGGCTTTGTATTGTAGTACAGCCTAAAATCTGGTATGGTGATGCCCCCAGCTTTATTTTTATTACTAAGCACTTCCTTAGCTATATGGGTTTTTTTCTGGTTTCATACAGAACACAGAATCATTTTTTCCAAATCCTGAAAGTACGATGTTGGTATTTTGATAGGAATGGCATTGAATAGGTAGATTGCTTTGGGAAGTATAGACATTTTAACAATGTTGATTCTTCCCATCCATGAGCATGGCATGTTCTTCCATTTGTTAATATCCTCTGCTATTTCCTTTCTGAGGATTTCATAATTTTCTTTATAGAGGTTTTTCACCTCCTTTGTTAGGTATATTCCATTTCTAGGTATTTCATTTTCTTTGAAACTATGTGCCCTTAATTAGCTTCTTATCTTGACTGTTATTGGTGTATACAAAGGCTGGTGACTTGTGGACATTGATTTTATATACTGAGACATTACTCTATTTTTTGATGACTTCCAGGAGTCTTGTGGTTGAGTCTTTGGTTGAATAGTAAAGGGGACAGAGGACAACCTTGTCTGGTTCCAGTTCTAAGAGGAAAAGCTTTGAGTTTTACTCCATTCAGTAAATATTAGCTGTGGGTTTGTCACCGATAGCTTCTGTCAGTTTCAGAAATGTGCCACCTATGCCTATACTCTTCAGTGTTCTAATTAGAAAAGGATGCCGGATTTCATCAAATGCTTTTTCTGCATCTATTGAGAGGATCATATGGTCTTTATTTTTGCTTCTGTTAACATGGTGGGTAATGGACTTGGTTATGTTAAACCAGCCTTGCATCCCTGGGATGAAACCTACTTGATCATGATGTATGAGTTTTTTGATGATAAGCTGTAATCTATTGGCTAGGATTTTGTTGGGAATTTTCGCATCTGCATTCATGAGTGAATTTGGTCTGAAATTCTCCTTTTTTAGATGGGTCTTTTCCTGGTTTTGGTATCAAGGTGACGTTTACTTCGTAGAACGTGTTGGGGAAGATTCCTCCCTCCTCAATTTTTTGTAATAATTTCTGCAGGACAGGAGTAAGTTTTTCCTTGAAGGTTTGATAGAATTCTGGTGTGAAGCCATCTGGACCAGGGCATTTTTTGGTTGGAAGCTTTTTTATTATTTCTTTAATCTCAGTGCTTGAAATTGGTCTGTTCAGGAGTTCTGTTTCTTCCTGGCTAAGTCTAGGGAAAGGGGTGATTCCAAATATCGATCCATTTCCTTCACATTGTCAAATTTCTGGACATAGATTTTCTGGTAGTATTCAGAGATGATCTCTTGTATCTCTGTGGGATCAGTTGTTATTTCCTCTTTATCCTTTCTGAGCAAGGTTACTAGAGATTTTACTTTTCTATTTCTAGTTATTCTGGCCAAAGGTTTATCTATTTAATTTATTTTTTCAAAAAACCAACTCCTTGTTTTGTTAATTTTCTGAATGATTCTTTTGTTTTCAGTTTCATTGATCTCTGATTTGATTTTGGATGTTTCTTTTCTTCTACTGGGTTTAGACTTAGATTGTTCTTCTTTTTCTAATTCCATAAGATGCCTTGTGAGTTTTTTGATGCGCTCTCTTTCTGCTTTTTGAATGTAGGCATCTAAAGCCATAAATTTTCCTCTCAAACCTGCTTTTGCAGTATCCCACAGGTTTTGGTAACTTGTGTCTTCATTGTTATGCTCAAGGAAGTTAATGATTTCCTGTTTTATTTCTTCCTGCACCCATCTGTCATTCAACAGAAGGTTGTTTAATTTCCGTGCTTTTGTGTGGGGTTGAACATTTTTGTTAGAGTTGAGTTCCACCGTTAGTGCCTTATGGTCTGAGAAAACTTCTATTCTTTTGATTCTGTTGAAGTTTGTTTTTTTGCCTAGGATACAGTCAATTTTGGAGAATGTTCCTTGGGGTGATGAGAAGAATGTATGTTCTTTATCTTTGGGATGGAGTATTCTATATGCGTTTGTCAAGCACAGTTGTTCTAGGGTCTTATTTAAATCTCTTATATCTTTGTTTAATTTCTGTTTAGAGGATCTGTCCAGCTCTGTAAGAGGAATGTTAAAGTGCCCTGTTATTATGGTATTATCAGATATCATATTGCTCAGACTGAGTAAGGTCTGTTTCAAGAATCTGGGAGCATTTTAATTGGGTGCATAAATATTTAGAATCGAAACGTCTTCTTGTTGTATTTTTCCCTTGACCGATATAAAGTGACCATCTTTGCCTTTTTTGACTTTAGTTGCTTTAAATCCACATGTATCTGAAAATAAGATTGCAACTCCTCTTTTCTTCTGAATTCCATTTGCCTGAAAAATTGTCTTCCAACCCTTGACTTGGAGTTTTAATTTGTCTTTTGAAGCCCACATGTATTTCCTGCAGATAGCAAATGGATGGTTTGTGTTTTTTAATCCAGTCAGCCAATCTGTGCCTCTTCAGTGGGGAATTCAAGCCATTAACATTCATTGAGATAATTGATAAGTGTGGTAGTGTTCCATTCATCTTATTTGGTGAGAGTCCATTGCTTAGTTTTATCTTTTGCATCAGTGTGAAAGTTAGGTTCTGCCCTTTAATTTCTGAGTTCTTACTTTGCTGCTGATCCATTGTGATGGTCAGTGTGTAGAACAGGTTGAAGTATCTCTTGTAGAGCTGGTCTTGTGACGAATTTCCTCAGTGTTTGTATATCAATAAATGATTTGATTTCTCCGTCAATTTTAAAGCTTACCTTAGTAGGATATAAAATTCTGGGCTGGAAATTGTTCCGTTTAAGTAGATCAAAGATAGATGACCATTGTCTTCTTGCTTGGAAAGTTTCATTAGAGAAGTCTGCAGTCACCCTGATGGATTTGCCCCTGTAGGTCAACTGGCGCTTACCTCTGGCAGCTTGAAGAATGTTTTCTTTTGTTTTGACTTTGGACAGGTTCATCACAATGTGTCTTGGAGAAGCTCGGTTAGAGTTGAGGCGACCTGGGGTCCGATAGCCCTCTGAAAGCAGTGTGTGAGAATCTTTGGCAATATTTGGGAAATTTTCATTTATAATATTCTCTAGTATGGCTTCCATTCCCCTGGGGCATTCATCTTCCACTTCTGAGATTCCTATAACTTGTATGTTGGAACGCTTCATAAAGTCCCATAATTCTGTCAGTGACTATGTTCTGCTTTCTCTTTCTTCTTTTCTGCGTCTTTAACTATCTGAGTTATCTCAAGAACTTTGTCTTCTCCCTCCGAAATTCTTTCTTCTGCATGATCTAAACTGTTGCTTATACTTTCTATTGCATCTTTTAAGTTCCCTAATTGACTGCTTCAGTTCCTTCAGCTCTGCTATATTTTTTCTATGTTCTTCATATCATTCATCTAGTATTTGGTTCTGTTTTTGGATTTCCTTTTGGTTATTTTTCACTTTATCAGCAGTTTCCTTCATTGTTTCCATTATTTCCTTCATTGTTTTCATCACGTGTATTCTTAATCCCCTTTCTGTATTTTCTAACATTTCTTTATAGGTGGAATTCTCTGCAGTAGCTACCTTACGGTCCCTTGGAGGCATTGCTCTGGACTGGTTCTTCATGTTGCCAGGAGTTTTCTGCTGATTCTTCCTCATGAGTGATTTTTAAAATCTGTTTCGTTGCCCTAGTTTTCCTTTCACCACTTCTTGCTCTTTAAGTTGCCATGCCTGTGGACTAGGATTTCGATGAGTCCTTTTGGTACAGGACCAGAATGATGAAATGGTTGAAGAGCAAGAAGGGATCAAAGAAAGTAAAAAAGAAAGAAAGAGAAGAAAAAAGAGATAGGAGAGGTGGTGGGTAAAAGGGAATATTGACAAAAAGAAGAGGGGCACAGAAAGAGGGAAACAGAGCATATAGGTGTACAGGTTTTTAAGTGTACAACCTTAAAAACCCTCCCCCTGCTGGGGATGCCGGGGGTGGTTCCCTTGAGGTCAGCACCTATTTGCTAGCCTGTTCGGACACAGTACTCCACCTCCACCAAGTAGAGAGGAAAGACAAAAATGCTATAAATCAAACCAAAATAAGCAAACAGAAAACTTTATGGGATAAAATTGGGGGAAAACCAAATAATAGGGGTAGAAACACTAGCCAAAATGAAGTTCTAATTATTGAAAAAGGCAACAATGGAAAATTGTATTTAAACTAGAAAAATGGAGGGAAAAAAAAGAGAAGGTTGAAATTAAAAAGCAAAATAACAACAAAACCCAAACAAAACCAAAAACAAAGCGGTTTATGTATCTCGTTGAATATTGTTTGGGCAATAGGCGATCTTCTGGGGTAAGAGATGTTAATCACAATGCTGATACAACTGCAGGCCTCTGCTGATTTCTCAAACCCCCTAGGGTGGAGACCCTAAATCTCTCTTCAGCCCTCTTGAAAGGCACTTTAAATTTCTAAACTTGGCTAAGCAGAAGCTTTCCCAGGAAAGTGCTTGTTGCTGGGATCACTGCTGAAGTGGCTATCCACTTACCCAGTGTGCCAAAACCAGTCTCACTCTGCCCCTGAGGGTTAAGGCTGTAAGGCGGCTCAGTCCCCACCTTTAGGCTGCTCAGTCACTAGATTACTAGCTCCCACCTGATCCTTGCTCTGCTACCCTGAGGGCGGAGCTTGATGGTGCAGTTCTCTCACAATGGCTCTGCGCAGCCCACAGCTGAACACTATTAGCTCCGTCAGGTTCAGCGGCTCAGTCTGGGGCCCTAGATAATGCCCAAAGTTCTCTGCACTCCTGCCCAAGCTCTCCCAAGGCAGTTCAACTGAGTACTAAGTCTAAAACCACCAAAACAGCTCACAGGTAAGGCCTTTCCAGTTTTCAGTCTCACTGCTGCTGTACTTACCCCTGCCGGCGGGATTAGACCAAACAAACACACGCAACCACTTGTTGGTTTTCTACTGCTTTTGTCCTCCTCCTGGGGTCCAGAAGTCTCTCGCTGATTCCCAGTGTCCTCAAAGGGATTTTATAGGCAGATCCCACCAGCCAGAGATGCCTGGAGTCTTATCTCCCTGGACTCACCCTTGCCCAGTTGCAAGGAAGCTGTTACTTGGCCGCCATCTTGGAACAGGAGCCTATGATAGTTGCTTTTAAGACATCACTTTCTTGCTATTTCTTTGATAGCAATTAGGAAATATTGGTACTATGGGTTTTTTTTGCTATTATTTTAATCTGGTGTGGGAGGTAAGGCTATAGTAGCTTTAAAGCAGTCTTTTTTGTTTGTTTGTTTATCTGAAGGAGAGAGGGAAACTGCTCCCTAAAGTTTATGGGGAAACCAAAGAGCCATAATGGGAAAGAGGACTGTATGAAGTAGTAACTTAGAAACGTACTGATATATATCTTTCATAGTTTCTAAATTTCTTACCTGTGGTATTGAAGATTTTATTTGTGAAGTTCCTAAAGTAATTCCTCTATGGGAGTGGGAAGCAACAGGGAGACTTCACCAGATTTTTTAAATTATAGTAAAAAAAAAAAAACAGGTAACGTTGAATTCACTGTCTTAACCCTTTTTAAGTGTACAGTTCAGTATGCTTTTTAAGTATACTTTGTATTCATATATTATTATGCAGGAGAGTTCTAGAAATTTTTCATTTTGGAAAACTGAAATTCTGTATCAGTTAAATGTTACCTATTTACTTTTTGTTTCTGTGATTTTGACTACATTAGATACTTCATATTCATGAAATCATAGTATTTGTCTTATTTGCCTTCGCATAATGTCCTAGAGCTTCACCTGTGTTGTAGCATGCCATGAGATTGCCTGTTTCAGTACTGCACAATATTTCATTGTGTGTACATACACTAACTTTCCCAGATTTTAAACTCATGTTAATTTCATTTGATCAGTTAATATCACATATATTTATATGTAAGGGAAGCTAACTTAAAGCAGCCATTCCTGTGAACTTGCCCGTCACTGATCTTTAGGAATGTCTGCAGTATGGTTTTGCACAATTTTTTTCTTATGTTCTAACTCTATATCCATTTTCAATTATGTTTCTTTGTTTTCTCATCTAGAAAATAGATGGAAAAAATAATAATAACTTTAGAGTAGTTGGGAGCATGAAATGAATGTTAAGTGTTTACAGCAGTGCCTGACAAGTAGTAGATCTTACATGCTATCTATCATCATTGTTACCATCTGAGGGAGTAGAATACTGTCCCCTTAACAGGGGTGGGACTATCTAGTATTTGAGATTAAATAAGGTAAACCTAGTATTATAATATTCAAAGTATATTAATTGCACATCAGTCTTTTTGTCACATATTTATGGTAACACTACAAAATGAGATTAAGACATGTTAGAAAGTCATTTCCGTTTATGTGTATGTGTAATCTATAAAAGTTTACGTTGTCTAGATTTAATAGGAATAATCTCATTAATGTATAATGAGTAGAAAAGCTTTGAAGATAATTTGGAAGACTGCTATAAAATATAGAGGATTAATAAAAGATTAATTTTAAGTACGGAGGGAGAGGACTAGTTATAGAAAAGTAATGATCCAGGGCGGCACCTGTGGCTCAGTGAGTAGGGCGCCGGCCCCATATGCCGAGGGTGGCGGGTTCAAACCCAGCCCCGGTCAAACTGCAACAAAAACAATAGCCAGGTGTTGTGGCGGGCACCTGTAGTCTCAGCTGCTTGGCAGGCTGAGGCAAGAGAATCGCGTAAGCCCAAGAGTTAGAGGTTGCTGTGAGCCGTGTGACGCCACGGCACTCTACTGAGGGCGGTACAGTGAGACTGTCTCTACAAAAAAAAAAAAAAGAAAAGAAAAGTAATGATCCAAATTTAAGGAGATGGGAATTTGGGGGGAAGAGATTGCTTAATGTTAAAGCATAGATAATATGCATGTTATATTTGACAACGGGATAAAAATTTAGAGACAGAGTTTCATGTTAGTGCCCAGGTTGGAATGCAGCAGTGCAATTATACGGCTCCAAGGTTTCCTCCAAGGTTTCTTTTTGCCCCCTGTTCTTCCTCTTGAGTAGCTGGGCCTACCGGAATGTACCATAGTTCCCAGCTGGTTTAAAAATTTATTTTGTAGAGTTGGACTCTCCCTATGTTGCCCAGGCTAGTCTTGAACTCCTAGCATCTTACAGGTGTGAGCCACCAGCTTGGCCAAAATAACAGTTTTAAAACTGGATCCCTACTTTTAGGAATCCATTTCTACAATTTAGAACTATCCCCTTAAAAGAAAAGTTTTTAAAAAGTCTTTAAGTAGCTTTGAAACTCCCATAGAAATCTAAATAATTATAAAATATAATTAAAATAATGAAATTTTTGTAGGATTATCTTGTTCTGTTTGTTTTTTTTTTTTCAGAGCTTTTATATTTGCATTTATTCTTCATTTAACCTTTAAAACACTACTATAGTTGAATATTAAAACAGAAACAATAGCAAGTAGTGAGCATAATAGATTACAGTCCCTCACTCATTCGTTACTGCACAAAATGCCAGCATGAGTGTCATCACTGGCCTCGTTAAGAAGTTTGACACTGAACACCACCTCTGGGATGATGTTCATCATCCTCATATGCTTCTCCGTTGTCATGGCGCTGTCTTCACTGATTTGGATCAAAGTCCACCAGTTCTACTTGATCCCTTTCATCAGTCTCTTCTACTTCCTTCCTCTGGTAGAAGTTTTTCCAGCAATGAGAGTTTATCAGGAGAAAGAAAGCCATTTTCAGGAAAGTTTACCTTAAATTCGATGATTAGGCAACTCTTTTCATATGGTCTACAATAAGTTGGCATGCCTTCATTTAGCACACACTTGATGTCTCCATGCTTGACAATCTGACCTGGATGAGAGCTGATGACTATGGTTCAGTTGTCAAGAGTAGATATTGGCTTTTGGAAGCCACACAATGCTTCAACCAGCTGTGTATGCATACACATGCACAGGTCTTCTCCTCGTCAAGTAAAAACAGCATGGTCTTTCTGATCTAACACAATGATAATATCTCCTGGCTCCAAACCTGGTTCTTGGCCTCCTTCACCATGGAATGTTATCTTCTGGCCATCTTTCATGCCTTTTGTCAATATGAACTTCCAGAATCATCTTCACTCGAACTATCTTCCTTCCATTGCAGCTTTTACATCTATCTTTAGGACTGATCCGTTCTCCATGGCCCTGGCACTCCATGCACACAGACTGAATTTGCTGAACCATTCCAGGTCCTATCTGATGAATTCTTATTTACATTCTAGTACCCTGGCAATTGGGACAGCACTCTATTGCTCCTTTTTTGCCACCTTGGCCTTCACATTTGTCGCAAATTACATTCTTTTGCAGAGCCAGTTTTCTTGTGGCACCATTATATAAATCTTCTAAGGTAACTGAGAGCTGATGTACCACATTTTTACCTCTCCTTTCTCTCTGCATCCTTCCTCCTCCTCCAAAAAACATATCAAAGATATCCATGGGGGAACCAAAACCACCACCTGCTTCACCCTCTTTAATTGCCTGTTCTCCTCCTTTGTCATATAATTCCCTTTTCTTCGCATCAGAGAGCACTTCATAAGCTTGAGAAATCTGTTTAAACGTCTCGCCTTCATTTGGATTCTTATCAGGGTGGTACTTCAAGGCCAGTTTTCTATATGCCTTCTTTAGTTCTTCGTGAGTGACATTGGGTTTGACTCCCAAAACATCATAGTAAGTGGTTTCTTTCACCATTTTCTACAGCTGGTGAGAGGGCAGAGGCCCACTCAGTGTAGCGGAAAGGAACGCTTAGTTGTATGCTGCCCTGCACTCCTCTGCCTCCCACCGAGCGTTCTAGAAAGTTCCGCCCTGTTAGGGTTTTTAGTGGCAGGTGAAACTGATTAAAGGGCAACTGTAAATAAAATTAACTTAGATTCAAATGAAGTAATTTTATCAGTGCTTTAAAAAGTTGAAGGCAAAGAATTTGAAAGACTTTGATAAGAACAACACAATCCTAATGATATGCTATTGATAAAAGAAAAGGTCTCATTTTATCAATCACTCTAATTCATATTTATCTAGTGTTATTTATTTAAATTAAATATGCATGTTACAGACTTGAAAAACCAGTTGAGAATTTAGCTTAAATATTCTATTAGCGCTGATGATAAGTAATTAGCAGTTACTTTTAGGAAGAAGTATTTAGGATTTTCTTCTGGTAATTTTGTTTTTTTTTTTTAGAGATAAGAGTCTCATTATGTCTTCTTGGTAGAGTGCTATGGTGTCACAGCTCACAGCAACCTCCAACTCTTGGGCTTGAGTGATTCTCTTGCCTCAGACTCCCAAGTAGCTGGGACTACAGGTGCTCACCACAAAGCCCAGTTATTTTTTGTTGCTGTTGTCATTGTTGTTTAGCTGGCCCCGCCGGGTTCGAACTCACCAGCCCCGGTGTATGTGGCTGGTGCTGGAATCATTGTGCTACAGGTGCTGAGCCATCTTCTGGTAATATTTTTAATAGAAGTCTAGGCATGCCCTGATTTATTACTGCTTACCTAATATTGGTAATCAGTGTTACCTTTGTAGTGATATTGTGTGTGCCTCTGTGTATGTATATATTTCATCATTTAAGTTTTCTGCTTTCCTCTGTATTTCAACTCTTGAATAGGTGTTCAGGTTTTTTCTTAAATATATTTCCCCTTCAGAAGCTTGGTGTTTTGTTTTGTTTTCCTTGAGACAGAGTCTCACTTTGTCACCTTTGGTAGAGTGCAGTGGTATCACAGTTCTTAACCTCTTGGGCTTAAGAAATCCTTTTGCCTTAGCCTCCCAAGTAGCTGGGACTACAGGTGCCCCCCACAACATCTTGCTGTTTTTAGAGAGAGGGGGTCTCTTGCTCAGGCTGTCTTGAACTCCTGAGCTCAGGCAATGCGCCCACATGGGCCTCCCAGAGTGCTAGGATTAGAGGCATGAGCCGTTGCGTCCTGCCCATCACAAGCTTGTTTTATTGGTAGGCCTTGATAAAAACCATACTCATGGGTCACAAATGCTGTCAGGGCTTTAATTGGCCAAATGAAACAGAAATTTAAACATTTTGAGGTAGGGAATAGACATACTACAAAAAAACCCAGGACAATTTATAAAGTTCTTTAGTGTGTTATGCAGATATCCTTGAATGTGTTTTTGTTCCTTATATTTTTTGTGTTCGACTAGTGTGTTATGCAGATATCCTTGAATGTGTTTTTGTTCCTTATATTTTTTGTGTTCGACTTAGTTTTTTCCTTAAACATAAAAGTCAGATTTAAACGAGCATATTCATTTTTTATGCTACTAGTGTTTATGAAATATTGCTACTAAATATAAAAGCTGGTTTACAGTATTTCAGGTACTCTTAGGTATTAAATCTACATTTGTGAGCTAACCTACGAACTTCACTGCCAATTTATAATGCTTGCTCTTAACAGCAGAATTCTTAAGAGTTATCTATACTTGTCTCCAATTCATCTTTCTAGTCTCAAGTCTACTTTAGGCAGGGTTTTATCCTTCCTTTACTGAAAACAGCTCTTGTCAAGATCACCAGTGATTACTCCAATGTTATATCAAAGGAGCATTTCTTAGTTCTCATTGTAAGGAGTTTTCAAGCATTTGACATAGTTGATTATATTTTTCTTGAAAGGATTTCTTCATTTGGCTTCTGGATACCAGTTTCCTCCTATCTCACTGGCTACTTTCAATCTCCTTTGCTGGTTCTTTTTAATCTCTTCTTATTAATTTGGAGTGCCCTGGTATTTTATCCAGTTATTTCTGTATTTCACATGACTCTATACCAACTGTATATTCTTCTTTTGGCAGGCAGACTTCTCTCTAAACTCCAGACCCATTCACTGCCTGACCAGCATCTTTTGCATATTCAGTAGGTTATTTCCAAACTTTCGTGTCCAAGAATGGGCCACAGATTGGCACCCCCTTCCCCGTAATCTTTCTACCTTCATTCTACTTATCTTATGTAATGGCAATTCCATTTTCCTATTTTCTCAGGATAAAAATATTAGAAGTGTCTTTAGTTCTTTCTGTTCTCACACCTCACAGAGTAATGTGTTATCAGTCTGTTAGCAAATGTCTTTGACTCTACCTTCAAAACATTTTCTGACTGGCCAGTTCTGCCATCTCATCAGTTTTTGGCCACCATCATCTTTTGCTTTCATAATTATAGTAGCCTCCTAGTTGAATTAGTCTATTTCTGCCCTTTGCCTCCCAACAGTCTCTTTAATACATCCAGAGTGATCCTAGATTTACTTTAATAAAATGCGATTCAAATTATATCACCCCTCTTAATTCCAGAGTAATGAATTTTTTATCACTCAGAATAAACTGTGAAGTTCTTATAATAGTCTACAAGGTTGTACACAGTGGACTGTAACATCACATATGATTTTAATCTCCCTACCAACACTCACTATTTCTACCTTTGTGATTTTATCACTTAGTCCTCTTCCTCCACATTCATTCCACTCCATCAACAACAGGCCTCGTTGCT
Source organism: Nycticebus coucang (assembly GCF_027406575.1). Lineage (NCBI taxonomy): Eukaryota > Metazoa > Chordata > Mammalia > Primates > Lorisidae > Nycticebus > Nycticebus coucang. The sequence goes on along the minus strand of NC_069786.1, from coordinate 70,175,152 downwards.
TTTCCCTGAACACACCAAGCTTTCCTTGCTTCTTGGAGTACTCCCCCCATTCTCTTGCTCTCTTGTCTCCTTCAGGGTTGTCAAATGTCTCTATATAGGGAAAGCCTTCAGCCACTCTATTTAAAACGGCAACCACTCCTCTCCTTTTGTTTCTTCCCTGCTTTTCCCCCAGAGCCTTTAACCACCACCTATAATACCATGTATTTACTTATTTTTGTTCTATCTTGCAACTAAAATGTAAGCTTGACAAAGGCATGAACTTAACTCTTGTTAACTACTTTATCTTTAGAACCTAGACAAGTGACTGGCATATTGTAGCTACTCACATATTTGTTGAATAAATACATTTATATTCTATACTTAAAATTAGGGATTAATTATCTTTAATAATTCCTAAGTAATCTTCTATACAGGGTGGCCATAAAGTTGGTGTGCAATTTAATTTTAATTGCACATGAATTTTATGGCCACCCTGTATATTACTTTCCGTTATCTCATTTAGAATAATCTTTATATTGAAGTATTAATATACATCCAGAAAATATACAGAGCATTTATATATAACTTGATGAAATTTTACAAATGGAGCATGTAGGAGAAACCACCACTTAGATCATGAAATAGAATATTATCGGCAACCTGTACCCAGATATCTCCCTGTACCCAGTCATTATCCCTGTCAAAAGTAGGTGATCACCATTTTTCTATGACCAAATAGCAGCCCTTACTCTTTCTTAGAGACTTAATTAGTTTTAGGTTCTCAGTGAAATTGAAGGCACAGAGATATACCATCTACCCCGTACTCCTACATACATAGCCTTCCTCCTTGTCAGCATACCCCACCAGGGTGGTACACTTGATACAGTTGATGAACCTGTACTGACACACCATTATCACCCAGAGTTCATACTGTACATTAGGGTTCCCTCTTGGTGGTGTAGATCCTGTGGGTTTGGACAAATGTATGTCATGTATCCGCCTATATTATACAGAGTATTTTAACTGCTCTGAAATTCTCTATGTTCTGCTTATTCATCTGTTTCTTCCCTTAACCCACAGGAACCATATCTTTTTTATTGTCTCAGTAGTTTTGCTTTTTTCCAAAGTGTCATATAGTTGGTATAATCATTGCCCGTTTTGAGTTTTATATAAATGGAATTTTTATTTATATTAAAATGTCACATATGATCCTATTCTCTGACCTTTTTTTCCCCCCAGTTTTTGGCCGGGGCTGGGTTTGAACCCTCCACCTCTGGTATATGGGGCCAGCACCCCACTCCTTTGAGCCACAGGCACCGCCCTTCCCTGATTTTTTTTTTGGAGACAGAGTCCCAAGCCGTTGCCCTGGGTAGAGTGCTATGGTGTCATATTTAACAGCAACCTCCAAGTCCAGCTCAAGCGATTCTCTTGTCTCAGTTTTTCTATTTTTAGTAGAGATGGGATCTCACTTTTGCTCAGGCTGGTATTGAACTTGGTGAGCTAAAGCGGTACACCTGCCTCGGCCTCCCAGAGTGTTGAGATTACAGGCGTGAGCTACCGCGCCCAGCCTCTATTCCCTGATTATCTAGAGAATACATGTAAATAAAGGGAAGTATGTTTACTTCTTTCATTTAAAATTAAGCTTATGAGATTCTTGTCATTGCATATAAATTGTTAATTTTTCTTGTTTTGATATTAGATCATGTATTAGATCATGAAATAGGATATTATTATACATGACATCTACAAATGTATTATTTTTCCATTCCAATACTACTAGATATATAGATCTTTTTCTAGTTTAGAATAATTACAAATAATGTGGCTGTGAATTTTGTACATGTTGTTTGGTGTCACATATACACATTTCTATAGAGTATACACCTGAGTATGAAATTGTTGGGCCATGGTGTATACATAGTTTCAGTTTTAGAAGATATGGATGAAAAGTTACCCAAAGTGGTTGTACTGATTTACACACTCACTATTATTGTGGGAGTTTTAGTTCCAGTTCTTTACCAACAGTTTGCTTAGTCTGTTCTAAAATACTTAGTCATTCTGTGGGTGTATAGTAATCATTATACATTTCATTGTGAGTTAAATTTTTATTTTCCTGGTATTTTTTAATGCTGAGTACCTTAGCATACTTCTGCGTGCCATTTTGATAGGTTATTACTTCACCTTCTCTTAAGGTACCTAGAATAATAGCATTATAGGTATCTAGAATAGCTATTGTTACCATGTAGGACACCAATACATCATGGTAAAAAAAAAAAAAAAATGTTTTTCGGCGGCGCCTGTGGCTCAGTCAGTAAGGCGCCGGCCCCATATACCGAGGATGGCGGGTTCAAACCCGGCCCCAGCCGAACTGCAACTAAAAAAAAAATAGCTGGGCGTTGTGGCGGGCGCCTGTAGTCCCAGCTACTCGGGAGGCTGAGGCAAGAGAATCGCTTAAGCCCAGGAGTTGGAGGTTGCTGTGAGCTGTGTGAGGCCATGGCACTCTACCGAGGGCCATAAAGTGAGACTCTGTCTCTACAAAAAAAAAAAAAATGTTTTTCTATCAGCTACGTGAAGATGTCAAGAAAAGATTTTAATTTGACTGCCTGGTTTTGATGACTTATTTTTAAGCTAGCTGTATTCAATTGTTACGTATTTGGCAAAGGGGAATTATTTAGAATTTACCAGATTAATTTTATAATGAGCATTCTAAAATATACACAGATTTGTATGAGTAAATTCAGTGGTTAAAAATGGGTATAACACTGTTGGGCAATTTGTCTTTAGTGATCACCTTTTGGTCATGTCTGTGACTTAATTTTACAAAAAAAACTTTATGTATTTTTTGTACATAGATGGAACATAGAAAAATAGAGGTTGAAATTTTTTCTAGGTATATTATTCATATGTTGGAAGTTTTTTTTTTTTTTTTTTTGTAGAGACAGAGTCTCACTGTACCGCCCTCGGTAGAGTGCCATGGCATCACACAGCTCACAGCAACCTCCAACTCCTGGGCTTAAGCGATTCTCTTGCCTCAGCCTCCCAAGTAGCTGGGACTACAGGCACCCACCACAGCGCCTAGCTATTTTTTGGTTGCAGTTTAGCTGAGGCCGGGTTTGAACCCGCCACCCTCGGTATATGGGGCCGGCACCTTACCGACTGAGCCACAGGCACCGCCTGTTGGAAGTTCTTTTAAAGAAAGTTTATTCATTTAGTTAGATTGCATTTTCTGAGCACTTCTGAATAAAGCATTTGTTATCTAAAGGTGCGAGCCCCAATTCCTGGCTATTCATTCTTGATATTAGTATGAGCTAATAAAGCTAAATCTACCATAAAGCATACGCGAAGGGGTTGACTTTTGAACTAGTTTTGAAGGATAGATAGAGGTTAGGTGAAGAACGAAAGAATTAGAAAATAGTCAAGGCAAGAGAAGTAGCATTTGCAAAGGTGTGACATTGGGAGAGGACATGTTTTGACAATGATGAAAATTTTAGTGTTTTAATGCTGAAGATGGAGCAGGTTGAGGCTAGATTGAGAACATTCTTGAATACCAGATAAATGAATTTGGGCTTAATCTGTATAAAATAGAGAATTGATGTGTTGAATTAGGAAAATGATGTACAATTAGATTTTTACTCATGAAGAAAATTTGGGAAGCTGGGTAGAAGATGAATTAGAGAAAGAGATTGAGAGGCTGGGAATGGACTGGCAGGACTCACCTGAAGTTGACAGAGCATTAGGTTGACTATAACTATTTCTTGGCCTCAGTGGTCTTTTCCATCTCAGTCTCCCAAAGTGCTGGGCTTGCAGGTATGAACCTCCATGCCCAGCCATTCATTCTTGATATTAGTATCACACACACACACACACACACACACACACACACACACACACACACACACACACACACCCCATTTTCCTACTGTTCTGTCACCAATAATGTTAAATACTCAAAAGATTGAAAAACTGTAAAATGAACAGCTTTAAAGAATCTGATAAAAATTACATGTTATAGATTCAGAATTTTCTAATTTGTATAGATATCCATATGCTTTCTTTCATTCAACTTATAAACGCTATTTTGAGCAATATTTGTGCATTATTTTGACGATACAGGTGGGTACCTGATTATAAAGGAATAGAGGTTAAGACTTACTGTGTAGCTGGAACAGTTTTATACACATCTTGAGTCTTACTTCACTTCTTCACTGAGAATATAGAAGCAAAAGATTGAATCCCCTTAATTTCCAGTTATCAAATCAAATTCACTCTGCATTCTGGCACCAGAATGGATAATTATGAATATTTATTGTATAAAAGAATGTGCTCTTAACTTTCCTTTCTCAGTGTAATAGGAAAGGATGGCTGTGTTCTATCAGCTAAACCTTCAAGGGATTGTCATCTCCTGGCTTTATCCTATGTTTTTTAGCATCTTCCTTTGTGGTGGGTCTTTCTCCTAAGCATTGAAACATTGTTTATTATCTTTTCTATCTTTCCATACAACTACCTGTCCCCCTTGCCTTTGTATGTTCTTTAGCTTCTACAATCTTGTTTCTTTCTATATCTTTATCATCCAGTCTTTTTGAAAAAGTTGTCTGTATTTGTTATCAGTGCTTTCTCACTTCTCATTCATTTTTTAGTTAGTTTCTTAATTCATCTGCATTTGATGTTCTCTACTTCCTTTCTTGAAACACATTTTTTTCCTTTTCTTTTACGGTGGCACATTTTCCTAGCTGCTCTCATCTCACCTTAAATGTTTTTGGTCTTCCTAGGTCACCTTCTCATCTCTGAGTAATGTAATTTACTTCTTTGGCTGGGCTTCTTCCTATATCTTCAGGGTGGTCATAAAGTTTGTTTGGAATTTAAAATGGTGTGCAATTTTAAATTGCCCACGAACTTTATGACTGTACATTGATAACTCTCACCTCTCTGTGTCTAGCGCACATTTCTCTCTGGGCACCAAACCTGTAAGTCCAGCCTTTTTATTTGTATGTCTCACAAACAGTTAAAACTCAGTGACTTTAAACCTTGAACTTACTAACTGTCCTTTTCCATCTAGAACTTTTCCAGTACTTCTCTCTCAATAAATGGCACTACCATCTACCCTGTTGTTCCAGTTTTTCCCTTGATTCTTGATGTGGTTGTTCTGGTAAACTAGTTTTAAGCTGTTTGAGGCAGTTTTTTTGATTGTTGGTTATACATTCTAGTTTTTATTAGTATAAATTTAGGAGTTATTAGTCATATTTGATTTTCAAGGTTAATTTTGTCCTGAGTATTAGTGACTAATATAGGTCTGAAATAATATTTTTAGTTAATGTCTGTTAAATCAAGATTTGTGGGAATTTCTGTTTTACCAAAGATAGTTATAGAGTCATTATTCTGCATCATTTATTGTTCCTAAAAAAAAAAAATTTAGTTTTCTGAAATTAAAATAACCTCAATCGATTTCTTAGTTTCACTTGGACAATTATATTGACAAATAAGGATGTTTGGCTCTGCAAAAAAAATGACACAACTTCCTGCCATATTCACTTTTTTCACCATTGCATGCTCATTTTGTTTCCCAGTCTGGTTTATGATAAAACTCCTTGAAAATAAAAACTATTCCATACTTCTATACCGCCTTCTACAGCAGTGGTTCTCAACCTTCCTAATGCCGCAGCCCTTTAATACAGTTCCTGTGGGTCACAACCCACAGACTGAGAACTGCTGTTATACAGTACTGTTTTGGCTATTACAGATATTTTAATAATGATTGGCTTTAAAGCTTAAGTTTGCAATAGTTTCAAGTGAATTCTACCTTTATTTGCATTCATATAGTGCCTGTAGATAGGCATAATACATGGAAATTGTGAAGTAGAGATTAAAAGCATTAGCATTTGTTCTAGTCTGAATTGATCATTGGATTTATTAACTAATTGAACAACTATAATTGAAGTTCTAGGCTGTGACTCAGCTTGGTCAGAAAATATTACCTGCTTTTCTTATTGAATCCTTAAAAAAGTAAGCTTTCATGTTGGCTTTATTCCCTTTTTGGCTTAATCTCTGATATTTAGAATAAAATAGCCTGTTTTGAAAGGAATGAGACACGGTGAAGAGCAGTGATTAAGCTCCACTAGCAGATGACTTTTGATTTCCACATAATATTCACTTTATCTTAGAGAGTTTCAGATCTCTTGTCTTTTTGGGCCAGTGGACTGCTTCTCATCTGTATTTGTTTTTTTTCCTTCAGATATTAGGATTAAGGAAGAAGAACCTGATCCTGAAGAGTGGCAGCTCAGTGGTGATTCTACATTGAATACCAATGATCTAACACACTTAAGAGTACAGGTGGTGGATGAAGAAGGGGACCAACAACATCAAGAAGGAAAAAGACTGCGGAGGGTAGCTTGCACCTGTCCCAACTGTAAAGAAGGTGGTGGGAGGTATGCACACATGAAACATACCTTTTTTTTTAAGAGCGCTAATATTATCACCCTTATTTTTGAAATACTGCATGCCATGTTAATTATGAGATATTATTCATTACATGATCATTTTGGATGTGTGTCTGTGTGAGTGTGGCTGAAGTTAGAGAACAAAATACATGAAATTCAATTTTCAGATTTAAATGCCATTTAAACTAAACTTACTAGTTTACTTTTTTTGAACAAGTGTAATAGATACCATTTGATAGGCCCATAACAGAAATAAGCCTATTTGCAAACTAACAGCAGTGAAATTTGCCTTAATACATATAAAAAGTTGATTCTTAGGTTGAGAATAGCAGTTATGTAAAAATAAGAGGTTCAAGAAGAGTTGATAAACACTTCCATTTTTCAACAGAAGTACAAAATAAGCCTGAATAGATAAAATGTTTTAAAAAATGGGATTGTAATATTTCACTGTTTTAAAAAAATACATTTAGACAGAATAATAAAGGATGTTCAGTAGTTAGATGTAGATAAATTCAGCTTAATAAGAGATTAAGGCTCAGATTGTATTTTTTAAAAACATAAAATCCATCTGATGTTGATTATAAAAAACATCTCAAATAATTGTTACAGGAATGTTGAAGCTGAGGAATGGAAAAAGACTTACTAGGCAAATATTAAATAAAAGAAAACATGGATAGCAATGTTAGCATCAAACAAGGTAGGATTAAAGTGAAGAGCCTTAGTTGGAGAGGATATATGTGTATTTTTTTAGTATGAAGTTTCCACCAAGAGATTTGTTTGTTTGTTTCTTTATTTTTTGAGACAGAGTCTCACTCTGTCGCCCTACTTGGGTAGACTGCCATTATCATAGCTCACAGCAACCTCAAACTCTTTCTTTGGACTTAAAGGATCCTCTTTCCTCAGTTTCCGGAGTATTTGCTGGGACTACAGGCACCTGCCGCAATGCCTGGCTTTTTTTTTTTAAAGTAAAGATGGGGTCTTGCTCTTGCTCAGGCTGGTCTCAAACTCTTAAGCTCAAGCAGTCCACCTACCTCAGCCTCCTAGAGTGCTAGGATTACAGGCATGAACTCTTGGCCTCCACTAAGAAGATTTAATAGTCATGGTACCTTTATATGTGGCTTAGAAATACATAGAGCAAAACTTGATAGAATTCTAAAGCCATACTAAAACAAACCCTAGCTCATGGTAAAAGGTCTCAATATAACTACCTACGCTAAGAAATGTCCTGTTGAAGTAGACAAAGTACACTATTAACACAATTAACAAACTTGCTCTCATAGAATCTATCTGCCTTTGGTTTTATTAGCTAATTTGCACATTGGCCAGGCCTTTTGCAATGACGATGATAGTGATGATGGCTAATAAATGCTAACATTGAGAGCTTACTGTGCTCTAGACAGTCTTGTAAATGTAACAGAGAGAGGTTAAAAGAGCACAGACATCTGAGATTTGGACCTAGTTTCTTACTCCAGAGCCTTAACAATTAACTTATATTTATTCCTAAATGGATCTGTATCTGATGCCTGTTTTTGTATTTATTGTAATTATTGAATTATTTAAAATTTTACTTGTTCTTTGACATATTTTGGTCAATTAAAATTGAAATTCTGTCTAGGCAATAACTTTTCTGAAAGTTATTCTCAATCTAGAGGATCTTTAAAATAAATTATTTATGGAAGTCAAATTGATGTAGACATTGAGGTCTAGTCCATGCTTCACTTACTCTTTTAAAATGAACATCTTTTAATTTATTAAACTAACACATGTGCTCATAAAAATTTGGAAACATGGAGGTGTTTAAAGACATCCAAATCCTATCCTGCTTCAGGATAAACACAGTAACTTTTTTTTTTTACATATCCTTCCAGATGTTATGTCTATTTGAAAGTGGAGTCATCTTATTCTCAGTGTTTTTCATGTCTATTCTTGTTTTGAGAATTTTTGTGATCATATTTCCAAGTCTATGTAGTCTGTATCATTTTTTCATGGCTATATAATATAGTTTTCTATTGTATGAATGTATAACAATTTAACATCTTTTGTTGGGAGTTTATTATCATAATCTTTACACATGTGTCTGAACATTTGTCTGGTTATTAGTATAAATTGGCAGAAGTAGAATTGCTGGGTCAAAGGGAATTGTCTGCTAGAAAGGGCAGTGTCTATTCTGACCAGCAGAGTGTGAGGGTATCTGGTTTCCTGCACCCTTGTCAACAATGGATTTTATCATTTTCTTAAATCTTTTAAAGTCTGACAGGTGAAAAATAATACCTCAATATTATCTTAGTATTTTTTTTTATTGCTTGGTGAGGTAGAACATTTTTTGGTATGGTATTTTGCCATTAAAAACAATTTTTTTTTTTTTTTTGAGATAGTCTCACTTTGTGCCATGGCATCATAACTCACAGCAACCTCAACCTCTTAGGCTTAAGTTATTCTCTTGCCTTACCCTCCAGAGTAGCTGGGACTACAGGTGCCCACCGCAACAGCTTGCTAGTTTTAGAGACTGGGTCTCTTGTTCAGGCTGGTCTCGAACTCCTGAGCTCAAGCCATCCACCTCCCTCGGCCTTTCAGAGTGCTAGGATTACAGGTGTGAGCCAACATGCTGGGCTTAAAAATTTCTTCAGTGAACTGTTGATGTCTTGTGAATCCGTTCATTTATGTAACTGTCATATGTTCACATTTTTTCCCCCAGTTCACATTGCCTTGAGATTTATGTCATTGGTTTGCAGAATATACTAATAATATACAAGTAAAGAAAAAAATTCCTTCACCTATAACTTGCACTTTATTTAAGCACAGAAAGAAAGAAGCTATATAGGCAATGCCTGTAGCTCAGTTGGCAGGGTGCTGCCACATACACCTCAGGTGGTGGGTTCGGACCTGGCCCAAGCCTGCTAAGCAGCAATGACAACTGCAACCAAAAAATAGCCGGGCGTTGTGGCGGGCGCCTGTAGTCCCAGCTACTTGGGAGGCTGAGGCAAGAGAATCGCTTAAGCCCAGGAGTTGGAGGTTGCTGTGAGCTGTGACTCCACATTACTCTACTCAGGGCAACAGCTTGAGACTCTGTCTCCAAAAAAAAAAATAATAATAATAAATAAATAAAAGAAAGAAGCTATATTGTTTCTTAGAGCTTGTTTGAACAAAATTCAAATAGTATATGCATGATAGGTGCACTTGTATAAATGACAAAGAAGCATAACGTGTTGTAAATTCAAAATACTCTAAAGTGTTCTGCAAAGATGAGGGAAAAGTGATACTTAAAATTTTGTTTAGAATGTTGGCCTTTTTCCCTCACCATTTCTTTAATAAAAAAGATATAGGCAAGTTGGCATTTTTAGAGAACTAACTTCATTTATATTTAGAGAAATTTATTTGCTTATGTTTTGAATAAGGTTAACTAACCAATATTTATTGAGCAAAAACAGCCTTCTGAGACTCTTTCATGGAGTGAAAGCAGCAAATAATTGTAATGAAGTAAATTCTAGAGGCACTGTTGATATATAGATTTTGTTTCAATTATGCCTAAAGTGTATTTTTAAAATTATTATGCAAAATCTATTTTCTTTGTCAGCATTTCAATTTGTGTCCACTTTTTCCTACCTGAGCAAAAGAGACTGGACTTAAACTTCTTTTAGTTTTTTTGCCTACAGTTTAGCTTTATTTATAGTCATTCTACCATGGCATTATAAAATTGTTTGGGAACAAGTTTAGGTACTCAAGAATAGAAACTTGAAAGTGTTAGTTTTTCCAGGTATTAGTATAATAGGGTATTAGTGGTATAGTTACGTTAATCAGGAAGAAAATTTATAACTAAATTTTTTCTTACCTGAAGTTCGTTGAAAAATTCACTTGATTTCTTTCCCTTAAGATGATATGCTATAAAATATGTATTGAGTGTATCTATATTTTATCTTGAATCGGATTTCCTTTTTAAATAGAAACTTGGACTAGAGCCTTAAGTTTTTCCCTTAAGTTATATAGTTGTATGTGACCCTACTCCCTGTTTTTCTTTCTTTACTTTTTTCAAATAAGGAATATTTCTCCTGTTTCCTTATAATTCAATTAAAAATAACTTTCCCTAGCTGCGTATATTTTTGAGAAGCCAGATTTATTGCCATTAGTTACGGTCTTGTGCTTTGTGAAATAGCACTTTTGAGTATATAAAAGTGCATTGTTGGCCTGAGCGGTAGACCCTAGAGGAGAGGCAAGAAGTCATAGGAACACAAGTGAACTGAATGGATTCTCTGTGAAATTGCTATGGTGAACACAATATGTAAAATTGGTTTTTACACCAATAGCCACAAACATTGCTGATTTTCTTAGGGCTATTGAAGAATAAGTTCAAAAATCTAAATTTTGGCTTTGGTTAATAAGACTTTGGCATTGCAAGTGTGCCAGAAAAACCTGTTTCACTCAACTCAGCTCTTTGAAGAGAGTTGTAGAAATTGGGGGTGGAGTGGAGCAGAAACTAGAATTGTGTTAGATTATGACATCCTTGCCCTTGAGACAACAGCATGACTCCTCCTTGTCTTTACTTATGCTATTCCTCTGCCTGGAATGCCTTCCCTCCTTTCTATCTAAATCCTATCCACCTCCTCCACGAAGCCTTCTCTAACTACTGGAGCCCACATTGATGTCTCCCTGTTCAGAACACCTATGGCATCTAACAGCCAGCACTGCACCGTTTAGCACTGTTTGTCCTATGGCAATTTCACATGCTACTGAGTGTGAGTACATTAAAATATAAATGTGGGGAAATATGCATTTTTCCAGTAAAATTTGAAAAATGATAGGTGTGTTGTATACAGAGGATTTATAAAGGCTGTAGAAGGTTTACAGGCTACCACCTAGACTGTGAGATTGGGGGGGAAGGGGAGTTGGGGAGGGGGTTAAATGTGCTTTTTTCTTTTTTAATTTCAGAGAAACATTGTAAAGTTTATATAATATTTAGATAATTGTTGTGTCTCAAAGTGTCATGTCTTTAAAAAAACTTATTTTTATTTAGTAACTAGCCCTGGGTTCTTTGTTTTAAAAGCTTGAGAAAAAGACATTTTCTGTAACATTTAATACTATTTGAATGTCAGTTCTGGAATCAGAAAATTTTTCTTCTTGCTTAGGCTAAGTTGCCTGTGTTCACCCATCTAATCACATATTTTCCAAACTCTTCTTGGTAGCAAATACTGAAATGTAAAAAATATCAAATTTTGCACTGTAGAGAAAACTGTATTTTAATATATCTCTTGTGTGTGATTTTGGATAGCTATTACATGGTTAATATGAAAGAAATTTGTATATGATCTGGGGTGTCTTTTGCATGGTTAATATAAGGGAAATTTTTTTTTTTTTTTATTGTTGGGGATTCATTGAGGGTACAATAAAATATAAGGGAAATTTTAACTGTAAAGGTAATTTTGATTTGTAAATGATGATGGAGTTAAACTCATAGATAGCTTGATTAAAAATCTTTGTCCAGGCTTGGCGCCTGTCGCTCAAGTGGCTAAGGCACCAGCCACGTACACCTGAGCTGGCGGGTTCGAATCCAGCTCGGGCCTGCCAAACAACAATGATGGCTGCAACCAAAGAATAGCCGGGCATTGTGACAGGCGCCTGTAAGTCCCAGATACTTGGGAGGTGGAGGCAAGAGAATCACTTAAGCCCAAGAGTTTGAGGTTGCTGTGAGCTGTGATGCCACGGCCCTCTACCCAGGCAACAGCTTGAGGCTCTGTCTCCAAAAAAAAAAAAAAAAAAAAAAAATCTTTATCTAAGTTGTTACATATTTAGGGTGTGGCCATACAAATATGTGAGTAAATATGTCTAAATCCTTTTAATTTAAAGTCTCCTTAGCTACCTATCTACCTTTTTTAGTTGTACCTGTGATCAGTTTTGCATTTATTCTTTGGTTTAAATATATTTTTAATTATCTGACATGACTTTTGAATAAAGACAGTTTAGTTACCCATACAGTTAAACTTAAATGGATTAATTAGGCTTATGCATATAATTTGTGAATGGTTCTGACAGAATAATAAAGTAGTTTTATTGTACATTTTTTAATGTATGAAATGTCCTTTTAATTACATATTTCTTGAGCATATTTACATTTGAATAGCAGTCATTAATTCTAGAGTAAAATTAATATGTAAAACATATACACTTGGTATACATTTTCGTTTAAATAGATATTAAATGGTTTTGGTTTCTGTTTGACCTCATGGTGGTAATATTTTCTGTTTGAAACTCAACGTGGAGATATAAAAGTGCTAATATCCAGTTGAATATTTTCATGTAAGTATATATTATTCTGTGTGTTTTTTAGAGGTACCAATCTTGGGAAAAAGAAGCAACACATTTGTCATATACCAGGATGTGGTAAAGTCTATGGGAAGACTTCACATTTGAGAGCTCATCTGCGTTGGCATTCTGGAGAGCGCCCTTTTATTTGTAACTGGATGTTCTGTGGTAAAAGATTTACTCGAAGTGATGAATTACAGAGGCACAGAAGAACACATACAGGTTACTACAATTTACTTTTAACAGACAAAAATGAATTATAGGGCTACCTAACTACCATTTTTTTTTAGCATACCTTACTGAACTGAATATTTAAAATACAGTGAATTACATCACATTTTTTACCTTTAGTAATACAAATTTAAAATAACACTAATCCCAACGAACAAGTCACTATGGCTTGTAGACATTGAAAATCTTTATTTTTATTTTTTTTTTGATACAGAGTTTCACTTCGTTGCCCTTGGTAGAGCGCTATAGCATCATAGCTCACAGCAACTTCAAACTCTTGGGCTCAAGTGATTCTCTTGCCTCAGCCTTCTAAGTCTCTGGGACTACAGGTGCCCTCCACAATGCCTGGCTATTTTCTATTTCTTTTTTATTTTTTTTATTTTTTTTATTTTTGGCCGGGGCTGGGCTTGAACCCGCCACCTCCGGCATATGGGACCGGCGCCCTACCCGTTGAGCCACAGGCGCCGCCCTATTTTCTATTTCTTTTTTTTTTTTTTTTTTTTGTCTTTTTTTTGTAGAGACAGAGTCTCACTGTACCACCCTCGGGTAGAGTGCCGTGGCGTCACACGGCTCACAGCAACCTCCAACTCCTGGGCTTAAGCGATTCTCTTGCCTCAGCCTCCCGAGTAGCTGGGACTACAGGCGCCCGCCACAACGCCCGGCTATTTTTTGGTTGCAGTTTGGCCGGGGCTGGGTTTGAACCCGCCACCCTCGGCATATGGGGCCGGCGCCCCACTCACTGAGCCACAGGCGCCGCCCCTATTTTCTATTTCTAATGCCCGGCAGGCTCTCTCTCTCTGGCTCAGGCTGGTCTCAAACTCCTGAGCTCAAGCATTCTACCCACCTCAGCCTCCCAAAGTGCTAGGATTACAGGAGTGAGGCAACATGCCCAGCCTATGACACTGTAAATCTGAAGTCACAGTTATAGTATTGTTTACTTGTTAACATTTTTCTTCTTCCTTAACATTGTAACAGAGAATAATCCCTTTTTTCTGATAAATTTGGGCATTTCACTTTTTCTATTATTTTACTATCAGTGAGGTAAGAGAAAGAGTTTGTGCTGAGGGATGACCAAGGCATTGTTGATATTAAGACTCTTCCATTGTATTAGTTGTACATAGTGTTGTGAGGTTGTTTTATGAAATGGTCCTAGGACTGATCCGAACTAAAGCCTAAGTTAATATAACTTAGAGATAGTTTTCTTCTGTTACCATGTAAGCAATAAAAAGTATTTATCAGTCTAAATACTAGAGAATTGAAAAACATATATTTGCAATCTCCAGAGAGCTTACAAGAAATATGGTGAAATGGATTTTGGAGGATGGATTTTGAAGTCATCTGGCTTCCAGTCTAAGTTCGTTATTAGATTAAGCACATATACTGTCTCTGATGCTATTTAACTCCCATTTTGTTTTTAAATATTATATGGAATAACCTGTGAGATATGTAGCAGTACACAGATGCTCTACTTGTTTTAGTTCCTTTCTGTTTCATTGGGTAGCTAAACAGATGAGATGAACTTGCATGAAACTGCAACAATTCAGTAGATAATGAAATAAAACAAGTTGTGTTGTAGTTGTGGTGCTGAATATGCTGACAATTAGAGATAATTTTTTTTTTTTTTTTTAGAGACAGTCTCACTTTTGTTGCCCTCAGTAGAGTGCTGTGGTATCACAGCTCACAGCAACCTCTAGTTCTTGGGCTTAGACGATTCTCTTGCCTCAGCCTCCTGAGTAGCTGGGACTCCAGGCGCCTGCCACAACACCCGGCTATTTTTTTTTTTGTTGTTGTTGTTGTTGTAGTTTGGCCGGGGCTGGGTTTGAACCCTCCATCCTTGGTATATGGGGCCGGCGCCCTACTCACTGAGCCACAGGCACCGCCCTAGAGATAATCATTTAAGCAGTTAAGTTAGTTTGGGGATAGTAGATCTCAAGATGACCCTATAACAGAATTTTCCTCAGTGGAATTTGATCAGGTTATAGAAAGAAATAATATAAAAAGGAAAAAAAGGTCTGTGATCAAGTAAGTATGAGAGACAGTGGGTTAAAGGAGGGTACAAGTACTTTCAAGGCAGTACCTCTTCGACCTTTAAATTGAATGCTAGATGAAAATCCTGCATCTGTAAGTGGGAGATGTAAGGTGTATAGCAGCATTTCCCAATCTTGTGTGATTATTGTGCTGCTTGCCATGGAACATCTCTCAGGACTGATGTTCTAGGAGAAACTAGAAAATATAATACTTCCATAGAAATATGGTGATATGTTAATAGAAGAGGTGAAAAAACATTTTGTGATGGTATAAATGGGTGAGATTTTATGTAACCCATTTCTGTTAAGTAGAATTGAGGCCCTTTATAGAGGTCCTTGTAAATTAGGTAGTAGAGCATCTAAACTGTTCAGTTACCTGCAGGCTACCCATGCATTCTCTGATCACTTAGTACAATGGTAAGGTTTTATACAGCAATAAAATGGTGTTCAGGAAGAAGTATTTGGAATCGATTTGTTGGAATGAGATGATGAGACTGGGATGTCATTTGCCATGTGGTCCCACATGAGATCTGGTAAGGACCAACCTACAGTATTAGGGTGCTGGAATAAGAAAGAGATAGGGTAAGACATGTTTGAAGAAAAAACTAAGAAAATATTATCTAGATTATTGATTTTCTCTCTGAATTCCTTTTAGGTTGGCCTTTTATCTTCCAGTAATCCTCTTACATAGTAGGTCTTCAACATGATAGAAGTTCAGTCTGTTTTTTTGTATATAAAATTGTTTTATTCATGCCGGCAAAGAAAATTTAGGTATTAGGGTCTTTAAAACTTCAACATCTTGATATATTACACTGGCTCTTGATTATTCCAACTGAAATCCAGTTAGCTGGCTATCTTTGTTATGCTTCTTGGGATTACTTAACGCTTAGTGGACCTGAAGCTGGTGTGTTTAAGTACTCTGCTATTACTTGAATTCATATGTAAGAGTTAAAAGTTTAATATCCTAGACATGACGTATTAATTAATTGTAGCTTGAAAGGATGTACTTTTATTTAGGCTTTAAAGCAGTGTGTAACAGATGATCATTTTTTAGCTGGTGTCTTAACACAGGTGTTTGAAAACAAACTCTTGGCATAGTTGAGTTATTAAAGTCTTATTTGAGTATCAGTCTGTCCTGTAATACATGTTTGAAGATTGCATTTTGTCAAAAAGTAAAGATGACATTTATTTTGAGCAGAAATATTGAATAAGAAAAATCTTGCAGGGGCATTTCATAAAACTTTTTTTAATAGAATCCTACTTATTCTCAGCCTTCAGTGTTGGCTTACTTTCTGTTTTTGAGGGATATGATTGATTCATTAAAGTTGAATTTTAAACAGTAAGTGAATTAATTTTTTTCTTAACAGGTGAGAAGAAATTTGTTTGTCCAGAATGTTCAAAACGCTTTATGAGAAGTGACCACCTTGCCAAACATATTAAAACACATCAGAATAAAAAAGGTATTCATTCTAGCAGTGCAGTGCTGGCATCTGTGGAAGCTGCGCGAGATGATACTTTGATTACTGCAGGAGGAACAACACTTATCCTTGCAAACATTCAACAAGGTTCTGTTTCAGGGATAGGAACTGTTAATACTTCCGCCACCAGCAATCAAGATATCCTTACCAACACTGAAATACCTTTACAGCTTGTCACAGTTTCTGGAAATGAGACAATGGAGTAAATATTACACAAATACTTATTCATTGTGGTTATTTTTATACAGTAGTGAGAAGAATATTGTTCCTAAGTTCTTAGATATCTTTTTATTGATGTGCAAAAATTTTTGGATTGACAGTAACTTGGTTATACATGACACTGAAATGCCTTACTTTGTATGATATTCCATAGTATATTAAAAAATGGTAAAATTGCATGGGTTTTGTAGGTACTTTGGGAATCTAGAAGAAATGAAATTTTACCAAGTTATATAAGAGAAAATTGAATTTAACAATGCGAATGGTAGTCTAACCAAATGCATCAATCCTGTGTGGTTTAGTGTAAAAATGAGAACATGTTGGTATTTATCTATTGTAAGATAAAAAAGTTGGTGGGTGAAAGAAATCATGTTATGATAAAAAAAAATTTTTGTAATTTTCTTGATGACTGGAATTTTTATTATGCATAACTGACAAATCAAGTTTCCAAGCAAATGTTACATAGTGTAGGCTTTACTTAGCTTATCAATTTGTCATTTTGAAGCTAATTATTTTAATTAGGTTAACTATGTACAATATTTTAAGCATTACTCTTGTAAGATTTTGAAAACTACATTTTAACATGGAACTCTAGGGATAGTCACCTTTTAAATCCTCTTGAAAAGCCATGTTTAAGATTTAATTTGCCAAAATAATGTCTTGTTAATATTCTTTCAATAATGAAGTTGGGCAATATAACCAATGTTTAAAAAAGTTTAAAATGTATAGGTTGAGGCATTTGGGTGGTAAGAAAATGTTATAGTGAATTACCCCTTTTTTGATTATTGGAGGACCAAAAAAATAAGCTGTATTGCGTCTTAGCAGTGATTTTTATCCAATCTTGTTTCCAAAAACCATGTCTGCCAGGGCCTTAAAAGCCATCATGTAAATTACCAGTAAAGTATAACATATGCAAACATAACAAAATCACTTCCATAGTGACGATACTCCAACCATATGGATATTAGTCATAGAAAACTAGAGGTTTTATGATATTTTTTTTAAGTCTTTTATTTTTTTTTTTTTTTTGTCTAGGTAGTCAATCTGCACTTAAATATCAATCATTTTCCTTTCTTGCTTCTTCCCTTAAAATTTATATGTATCCATTACATTTAATTGAGAAACGTATGTTTTTTATTACGCTGTATTTTCTTTTTATTTTTTAATTAATGTTTATATTTTCAATTTAAAGAAATGTACAAAATAAAGTTACATTGCTCGTCTTGTAAGCGCTATACAATTTTCATAAATGTATACACCTATAACTGCAGCAGTTCACCTATTGCAAAAATTTGGAATTCTGTTCATTATTCTTAAGACCACCTCAAATTTAAAGGCTACCTTATTGTACGTTTAAAGTGTATTATAACAGTGTGGTAGTTAATAAAACACTATTTTTTTTTCCTTTTGAGTTTGTTGTATTCCTGTGCATTTAAAATATTGCAGTGGTATGGGGTAAAAATCTGTGTTTTATTTTTCTTCACCTTAGCCTTTTATTTTCAGAACCTTGATTTCAGATATTAAAATGTAAACAGGTATATTTATTTTAAAAGAGATATATAGAGGCACTGGCAGTTTACTAAGAATGAGCTTATAATTTTAATAATAAATGTAATATTAAATACTATTTTTGAAAAAAACCTTAGCCCACATTGATTCATACCAATTTTATCAATGCTATTTTGCAAAACTTTGTATTTCACCTTTGAAAGCAACACAGAGTGTTTTGATTTATCAAAGACCTGAGTCTAGAAAATGATAACATAAAACAAATTTTGGTAACTGTGTCAGGAGTTAATAAAAAGGTCCTGTTTTGAGTTTGTGTGTCTAATTACGATAAAGGTGGGATAGAAGGAAAGAAAAGAACAGCAGAATATTAAGAATACTATTGTATTAGATATTTCAAAGTAAAAATCAAATTCCTTTTCACATGCATTACAGTGGGGGTAAATATTTCTGTTGTCCAGTTTTCAAGCTTAATCTGACATTGTTAGTAATATCTTTGAATACATTGGATAAATATAGACACATGTATAAACATGGGCATTTTTCTGATTGTGAAACGTAAGCTTTTGATGTGAAATAGGAAATATCACTTGGAATTATAGAATGAATTGATAGAATTTATGATCATTTTAAAGTTACAAGGACTAGATTTTGAATTTTAAAACTCCTTTAGAAAATTTATAGAATTTTTTATTATTCAAGATTGTGTGAAAAGAATTAGGTGAGAAGGTTACTCACTTGAGCATAATGCCCATTAAGTCAGGAGAGTAAGCCATTTTAGCATGTTAGTAGAGATGTTTTTAAGTAATCTTGAATTTTTTTTTTTTTTTTTTTGAGACGGAGCCTCAAGAGCTGTCCTACTGGGTAGAGTGCCGTGGCATCACAGCTCACAGCAGCTTCCAACTCCTGGGCTCAAGCGATTCTCCTGCCTCCACCTCCCAAGTAGCTGGGACTACAGGCGCCTGCCACAACACTTGGCTATTTTTTGTTGCAGCTGTCTTTGTTGTTTGGCGGGCCCAGGCTAGATTCGAACACGCCAGCTCAGGTGTATGTGGCTGGCGCCTGAGCTGCTTGAGCCACAGGCGCTGAGCCAGTAATTTTGAATTTTTACATAAGTTTTTAGAGCATTTTTGATCCGTAAGCTTGCAAGCATATTTTATCAGTTTTTATAGAATGAGTGCAATGAAGGAAGTAGTCTTGAAGACAATTTAAGTTTTTAGATTTTTTGAGTGCCCTTTAGGAATATGCGTGTATTAGTGCACTTTATTAATCTCAATGTAGGTGATTTTAAATATTTCCATTTTTACATTTAACATGTTGAATCCTCTGGAAACTTAATATTTGAATATTTACTCTTAAAATATTTTATAGTTAAGAAACCTATTATATATGAATATAATCTTTCTCAGCGTAAGTATACTTTTTAAGGTGATTTGTCTATTTTTGTAAAGGCTAGAGTCATTGTATATTCAGTGTATTTATATACAAATCATATTGTAACATACTCACACAGACTGGATTGTCTGTATGCTGTGCCTCAAATTAAAGAAAATATTACAGAAAAGCATCTCATTTTCGTAGATGGAGACTTAATAATTTAACTAAAAATAACCCTTTAAAGGAGCTACGCCTATTGACAAAAGTCAAGTGCCCATAAATACTTAGATTTTTCAAAGTAATAAAAATGCTTGAGACAGATGTATATATACATAGTTAAGTTGAAAGCATGTCAAATATACAAAATAGTTCTTAACTAGTATTGTTCATCAAAAAATACTGGGGAGCATTTTTAAAAATCCATAGGCCTGGTCTTATCCTAGACCCACTAAAGATCTCTGGGTATGGAGTACATGTATGTTTTGAAACAGCTCCTCAAGTAGCTTTGATAAATGCTTCTGTGTTAGAATCTGTTAAAATGGAGAAACATCCTCCTAGGTCAGTGGTTCTCAACTTTACTAATGCCTTGGCCCTTTAATACAGTCCCGTAAGTCCAGACCCACAGGTTGAGAACTGCTATCCTAGTCTGTAGTAAAACCTTGTACTGCCTACTCAGGATCCCAAAGTTTTTGTCTTACTAAAGATTTTTATTCAATAGTGTTTGAGATTAAATAATTATGGAATACACTTAGTTTTGAAATATGTAAGTTGACAAGTTAGTCGTCAAGTTAGTCGTGCTGCCTATTAGTAAATTTGGTTTTCAGTTTTAATTACATGATAAGAATTTAATGTTTGTAAGTTTTTAATTAAAAGAATCATTTGTTGCACTAAATAGTATGTATAAACCTTGCTGCTATGAATGAGCACGTAAGTTTTCTCTTGTCTGACAAGGACCACAAGACACATAAGTTGATTAATACTTTGGGAACAAATTTGGCATTTTAGTGACATCATTTTTTAGTGTTTAGTGTTGGAGACAAAAATGTATTATTTGCCCCCTTAGATAGATTGGCTTATAATCAAATATAATGTGGCAGATATAAAGAGTTGTAGAAACCTAGAAGAGGGTGAATACTGTATGGTGTATTATGGGCATTAGGGGAATTTATGAGGGGTGGAAGGGAAGAGTTTTCAAAGGGGGATGTTAAATTGCAAAGGAGTTGAGAATTTTATTTTTATCAGTGATTTCTAATCTTTCTTGTATTTACAGGCCTTTTCCCCCAGAAAAAGTAAAAAGAAATGAGTGACAGTTGAGGGTTTTCAGACTATGGGAATCTGAGCTAATGACTGAACCTTGGGAAAAGAACAGTGGAAGAAGAGTAGCTGTCAAGGAGGTTAAGTTGATAAATATTGAGAAAATAAGATCACAGAAGATTGAACATGATGTCTGAGCTGCCCAGAGATAACCAGATAACCATTGTTTAAATTTTCTTTTAAAATCTATAACAAAATTGGACTTTAGAGTATATATACTTTTTTTCCCTGTGACTTCCGTTTAATGTTATAAGGTTTCCTTTATGATGTGAATATATATGTGTGTAATGTGTGTATGTACGTACGTTATGTATGTTTGGGCAGGGTCTTGTTCTGTAGCCCCAACTGAAGTGCGGTGGTGCAGTCATTAGCTCACTGCAGACTTGAAGGCCTTTCCTCAAGTGTTCCACCTCCTGAGTAACTGGATCTAGAGGCACAGGTTAGCATGCCTAGCTAATTTTTTAAAAAGTTTTTATTGGGGGTGGGGGGCATCTGTGTTGCCTACACTGGTCTTAAACTCCAGGCCTCAAGCCATCCTCCCACCTTGGTCTCCCAAAATGCTAGGATTACAGGTGTGAGCCACCACACCTGGCCAATATGTCTTTTTAAAGGAGTTTTTTTAAAGCATCATGGTATGCTGTCATGTAACATCATACCATTTCATTATTGTATGTTTAAAATAACAATTTTTGGTATTGAAAAAGATGGCTTAGGGCCAGGCACAGTGGCTCATACGTGTAATCCTAGCACTGTGGGAGCCCAAGGCGGGTGGATTGTCCTGCGCTCACAGCTTCGAGACCAGCCTGAGCAAGAGCAAGACCCTATTTCTAAAAATAGCCAGGCATTATGGTGTGTTCTTGTAGTCCCAGGTAATTGGGAGGCTAAGGCAAGAGAATCACTTGAGCCCAAGAGTTGGAGGTTGCTGTGAGCTGACACCACAATACTTTACCAAAGGTGACAAAGTGAGACTCTAGTTTCCAAAAAAAAAGAAAAAAACAAAAACAAAAAAGATGGGTTAGAAAAAGGACTATTTCCTTTAGCCCTTCTCCCCATCTTCTACCTTTTAACTTCCTGCATCTAAGTTCATGCTGAGGTATGTAGCTGATGTGTGATACTGGATAGTTGCCTTCTTAAAACCTAATTTTAATCATCCGTAGAAAGAGGGTAACAGTAGAACAGCATAGGATTGTTGTGAAGGTTAAATTGTAAGCATCTAGTGTAGTGCCTGGCTTAATGGTAAGAACTCAGTAGATGTTCTCTCCCCTACCCATTTCTTAAACTCTGGAGTTTTCATTTTTCAGTAGTAAAGGATCTAGTGTTTTGGCATTTTCAAAATTTGGTTATGGTTCATACATTGATTTTCTCTTTCAAGATGAGGGGAAGTCTTGTTTTCAATGCCAATAATTGAAAGAATATTTAGAATCTGAATCGACAGGGAATAAAAGATGAGAATTCAACCTCACAAGAAAATGAAGAGAATGCATGGCTGCCTTGATTCCTGAAGACTTTACTGTTTTTCTTCCAGTGTTTTCTGCCTATCTGCATTTCCTGCTCCTGGGCTTTCATAAGATAGCCTTAAAACCATACAGAGAGGTCCCCCTACTTTAGTCTCCTCCCCTCCTTTCCCCTCCCAGTTCCCCTCTTTTCTCTCTCTTTTCCCTTCTCTTCTCCCCTCTCTTCTTTCCCCTTTCCTCTCCTCCCTTCCTTTCCCCTCCCCTCCTCCTTTCCTGTCCCTGCCTCTCTTCTCTCTTCCTCTCCCCCTCCTCTCCCTTTCTCCCCTCCTCTTTTCTCTCCCCTCCCTCTGCCTCCTTGTCTTTTCCCCTCCTCTCCCCTCCCCCTCATTTCCCCTCCTTTCCCCATCCCTTATCCCTCTCCTCCCTTCTCCCCTTTCCTGTCTCCACCCCTTCTCTCCCCTCCCCTCTGTCCTCCTACCCTCTCCCAGGCATCCATGAGATAGCCTGAAAACCTTACAGATAGATTCCCCCACTTAGGCTTCTCTTCTCTTCTCTCCCCTTCTCCCCTCTCTGCTCTCTCTTTTCTTTTTTGACATAGAATCTCACTTTGTTGCTCTTGGTAGAGTGCTGTAGTGTCATAGCTCACAGCAACCTCAAATTCCTGGGCTGAAGCCATCCACTTGCCTCAGCCTCCCAGGTGGCTGGTTCTACAGGCCCCTGCCACAACGCCCTGCTATTTTTACAGATGGGTCTCTTGCTCAGGCTGGTCTCGAACCTGTGAGCTCAAGCAATCCACCCACCTCAGCATCACAGAGTGTTGAGTGACCCACCGTGGCAGCCCTGCATTGACTTAATTGGTTTTTTTTTTGCAGTTTTTGGCCAGGGTCGGGTTTGAACCTGCCACCTCTGGCATATGGAGCCAGCACCCTACTCCTTGAGCCACAAGCGCTGCCCTTGACTTTTAATTGTTAACAAATCCCAGGTACATGTATTTTAGGGATACATGTGTGATAATATCTTTTTTCAGTCTGAGACTTACCTTTTATTAACTTTATGGGGTTTTTGTGTGTGTGTGTGTGTGTGTGTGTGTGTTGTGTTTTCTGGTTCGAACGGGAATGTGTTTTACAGAAGTTTTATTGTATCTATAATTGTGGCGTTTCTTTCTTTCTGAAGAAATCCTTTACCTGCTGTCATAAAAATATTTTCCTCTGAAAGTCTTACATTTGTTTATTAATTCACTTTGAAATTATTTTTATGGTTGGTGTGAAGTAGTGTTAGTACAGTTTGTTGAATAGTCTATCCCATCCACCCCTGTCACTTACCTAGTTTTCATTTGTATGCAGATCTATCCCTTGACTCTGTAGTTTTTTTTGTTGTTGTTGTTTTCTTTTTTTTTTTTTGCAGTTTTTGGCAGGGGCTGGGCTTGAACCCGCCATCCCCGGTGTATGGGGCCGGCGTCCTACTCCTTGAGCCACAGGCACCGCCTTGACTCTGTAGTTTTAATGATGTCTCCTCTGCCCACACATCTTCGTCTTTCAAATTGTTTTGACTGTTCTTGAGCCCTGGCTCTTCCTGTGGATTTTAGGATTAGATTATCAAGTTCCATTAAACAATCATGTTAAGAGTTTTGTTGGACTTACACTGAATTTGTGGATTAATTTTAATTTGGAAGAAGGATATTACCTTCCTATCTCTGGTCATTCTGTACCTCTACATCTGTTCAAGGCTGTTTTAATGATTTCTTTATAAATTATTTTCTCTTTGTTACATTTCTTCCTATGTAGCTTATGTTTTTGTTATTGCTAAGGAAAACAGGCTTTTTAGAATTGTTTGAATTGATTATGCTGGTGATTTTTATAAGTTGATGTTATTAATAATTTTACATAATTCTCTTGCTAGTTCTAATAGTTTGCCTATAGATTCTATGAGACTTTTAAAGGGAGACAGTCATATTGTCCTCAAATAAGAAAAGATTTGTCTCTTCATTTCCCTTTCCTATACCTCTACTTTAAAAATATCTTACAGTATTAGCACCTTAATATTAAACAGAAGTGTTGGTGACAGACATCTCTGTTCTGTTTTTGACTGCAATTTTTTTTTCCTACAATAATCTTATGTAATCCTCGTAACATCATGAGATAGGTAGACATTGTCTACATTTCTAGTTCAGGCTTAGGTAAAGTATCAAAGTCACATAGGTAGGAAATGTCAAAATGCAAACTCTAGATTTTTTATTTTAAATCTTTGTGACTATCTCCAGTACAACAGTTGACTTCACAGAACTTACTGGATTGATGGCATTTATTTCTCCTTCAACAAACATTTGAGTGCATGTTTTATGCTCGACACTTGGGATAAAATAATGACTATCTCATAATTTCTGTTCTGAAGATTATATGATAGGCTGATGATGTTCTGACTATAAAATCACCTTTCTGACTTTTAAAATATTTTCTCTGGTTTCTCTAGTTTTACGTACTTTTTCCATTGTAACAACATATTCCCTTTATTTCAAACTTAGAGAAGAACTAGTTATTTTTTCTTAAACACGATCCTCTAAGAGCTACGATATTACTCTGCTAAATGTCCACAGATGTGCCATCTGGAATGTTGTGCCCCCAAGCATGGGAGAGCCTGCGTGTAGGCCCTTTGCTTGGCATGGTTATAGTCATGAGGGCACATAATAGATGTTTTATGACATTGAAAGAAAGTACATGGGCCTTACATGTTTTATGACATTGAAAGAAAGTACATGGGCCTTACTTGTTCAGGCACTGGTGTTAAGTGTGAGGCTGTTAGCCCCTTGTGCAAACAGTCTGTTCCATTGGCATCTACCTGTGATCCAGTTTGGGTTTCCATCTTCTTCTTTCCACTCTTCTCTCCTTGGCTAGCTTTTCTTCTTGTACTTGACACTTTAATGTTGAGTTTTCTCAAGGCTTTATCCTGAGCTGATTTCTATCTCACTCTGCACTGTTTTACTAGATAATCTCGCTCATTCTGAAAATTTCTTTTTACTCCAAATAGGGGCAGCTCTAATTTTTCCAACTCAACTGAGTTGCAGGCAAGATGATGAATAACCTCCTTGGTTATTGGAAGTTTCAAGGGTACCTCAAACTTTGTTCAAAACTCAGGGTTTTTTTGTTGTTGTTTGTTTGTTTTGTAGACACAGAGTCACACTTTATACCCTCGGTAGAGTGCTGTGGCATCACACAGCTCACAGCAACCTCCAACTCCTGGGCTTAAGCGATTCTCTTGCCTCAGCCTCCCGAGTAGCTGGGACTACAGGTGCCCCCCCACAATGCCCGGCTATTTTTTGTTGCAGTTTGGCTGGGGCCGGGGAACCTGCCACCCTTGGTATATAGGGCTGGCACCCTACTCACTGAGCCACAGGCACTGCCCAAAGCAGAATGTATTTTTTTTTTTTTTTTTGAGACATAGTCTCACTATGGGTAGTGACTACCCAGTCATCCTGGGTAGAGTGCTGTGGCGTCACAGTTCACAGCAACCTCAAACTCTTAAGATTAAGCAACACCCGGCTATTTTTTGTTGCAGTTGTCATTGTTTAGCTGGCCCAGGCTGGGTTTGAACCCGCCAGCCTAGGTGTATGTGGCTGACACCATAACCACTGTGCTACGGGTGCTGAGCCCAAAACTGTTTCTGAATGTCTGCCCGTAGACCTAGTGCTTCAGTATTTTTCTCAGTGAACATCAATATCGTGTGCATTTGGGTGCTCATGCCAGAGATGTGCAAGCTGACCTTGACTTTGCTGTCCTTCCTGTCTCCATGCTGACCCTGCTGGTGGTCCACATGACTCAAAGCTATGCATTCCACATCTCTGCCACCATCCTAGCCAACGGCCCTCATTTGTTCCTTAGATTACAGCAATATCCTCTAATTTGGGGTCCTGACGGCCATTCTTCTTGACCCTTCCTTGCTAGTCCACTCCAATTAGCAGCCCACAGTGATCTTTGAAAAGATCAGTATCCTTAAAACTATTTTATTTATTTAGAGGGAGAGCCTTGCTCTCCTACTCAACTGTATTGCAGTGGTGTCTTCATAGCTTACTGCACTCTCAAACTGAGTATAAGCAGTCCTCCTGCCTTAACCTCCCGAGTGGCTGGATTACAGGCATGCCCTGTCTATCCTTAAAACTTCATTGGCATTTCATATGGCATCCCGAGTCTTTGTCAGGGCCTGGCTGGGCCTCTGCCAACTTCCTCAGCTTCTTAGATGAGTCCCTCACCTGCTGTGTGGCAGCCAGCTGTCCTGTCTCCCTCCTCAGATGGCTTATGTTCCTTCCCAGATGCCTCTGTGCTCTGTGGATCTGGTCAGGGATGCCTCCCGACTCCCACAGGCTTTAGACACTTTGGCCTTATGGACCCCTTTGTAAACATTTTAAAATATATATATTTTGTTTTTTATGTAATTAGTTTTTGAGATAAGGTCTTGCTCTGTTGCCTGGCCTGGAGTGTAATAGCATTACCACAGCACAGTATATCCTCAAGTGATCCTCCTGCCTCAGCCTCCCAAGTAGCTGGGAGTACAGGTACATGCCACCATGTCCAGCTAAGTTTTCTGTTTTTTTATAGAGCCTGGGTCTCACTCTTGCTCAGGCTTAAAAAAATTACATTTTGATTTTATTAGTACCAATGAACAGAATCTAGGTTGGATTCTTTTCTTTTTTAATTGAAATAAAATTCACTTGACAAAATTAACAATTACCATTAAAATTTTTTGACAAAAATTGTATGTACTTATGGTGTACAACATGTTTTACATTGTGGATTGGCTAAATCAAGCCAATTAACATACACATTACCCCATTTTTATTCTCTTAGCAATTCTCAAGTAGACAATACATTGTGTTTCTAACTACAGTCACCATGTTGTAACATTAACCGTTTTTTTTGTTGTTTGTTTTTTGTAGAGACAGAGTCTCACTAAATTGTCCTTGGTAGAATGCTGTGGCATCACAGCTCACAGCAACCTCCAACTCCTGGACTTAGGCGATTCTCTTGCCTCAGCCTCCCAAGTAGCTGGGACTACAGGCGCCCGCCACAACACCCGGCTATTTTTGTTGTTGCAGTTTGGCCGGGGCCAGTTTGAACCCGCCACCCTCCGTATATGGGGCTGGCGCCCTACTCACTGAGCCACAGGCTCCGCCCAACATTAACCATTTTTTAAAGTATGCAATTAGGTTGCATTTAATACTGCAGAACGTACTGGTCCCTGGCCTGTGAGGAATGAGGCTGCACAGCAGGAGGTGAGTTGCCTGGATGCTTCACCTGTATTTAACAGCCATCCCCGTCACCTGCACCACTGCCTGAGCCTGGCCTCCTGTCAGAGAAGTGGCGGCCTTGGATTCTCACAGGAGCGTGGGCGCACGTGAACTGCACATGCATGCGAGGGATCTAGGGTGCCCACTTCTTATGAGAATATAATGATAATGTAATGTAATGATAATAGAAATAAAGTGCACGATAAATATAACGTGCTTTTGAATCATTCCCAAACTGCCACCGCCATCCCTCCCATCTGTGGAAAAATTTTGTTCCATGAAACTGGTGCCAAAAAGGCAGGGGACTGCTGATGTGATACATTCACATTGCTGTGCAACCACTACCTCTATATTGTACTGAAACATCACCCCAAAAGGAAACCCCATATCCATAAGCAGATACTCCCCATAATCCCTTCCAGCCCCTGAGGACCACTAATCTGCTTTCTGTCTCTATTGATTTACCTATTCTGGATGGGGAATAATACAGTATTTTCTTTTGTATAGGATTTCTTTTACTTAGCATGTTTTCAAGGTTCATACACAGGGCAGTTAAGTATTGGTGCTTTTTTTTAATGATTGAATGATGCTCCCTTATATGCATATGCCACAGTTGGTTTATCCATTCATCAGTTGGTGGACATTTGGGTTGTCGCCACATTTTTTGCTATTGTGAATAGTGCCGCAATGAACATTGATGTACAAATATTTATCTGAATGCCTGTTTTCAATTCTTTTGGGTATATACCTAGGAATAGAATTGCTAGACTCACAACTCTCCTGATTTTAAAGGATTAAAATCTCCTGATTAAAAACATTTTCATCTGGCTGCGTGCCCATAGCACAGTGGTTTATGATGCCAGCCACATACACTGAGGCTGGTGGGTTCGAACCCACCCAGGCCAGCTAAACGACAATGACAACTGCAACAAAAAATAGCCAAGCCTGTAGTCCCAGCTACTTGGGAGGCTGAGGCAAGAGAATCATTTAAGCCTAAGAGTTTGAGGTTGCTGTGAGCTGTGATGTCACGGCACTCTACCAAGGGTGACATAGTGAGACACTGTCTCAAAAAAGAAAAAACATTTTCATCAGCCCCTAAATACATGTTTGGTAAGCCTAAGCACCATGCCTACTGTGCCCGATGGTTACATTGACCGTGCATTCTCTTTCTCTGCCTGAACCGTTTCAATTGCACCTTTGCTGCACTGGGAGAGGGGCGTTCCCAGCTAGCCAAATGTCCATTGGGAACCTACTGTGCCTTCTAGAACAGAAAGGGCCCACCAATGCGATAGTGGAGGTGGAGCTATTCTCAATTCCCATCCCAGAAGAAACATGAATTGATTGCAATGATTGGTATAGTCAGTCTGAGTTCAAGGCAGAGAGCTCTTCTGCACCTTTGCATAATTAGCTCACTGTCCAGCTCTCTCAGCTGCAACACGGACATGCAGTCTGCCCCAGGCCTCCAGCTCCTGGCTGGCATATAGGCAGACAGGGTTCTTGTTGTTGTTTAGGGCCTCACTGTGTTGCCCAGGTTGTCCTTGAACTCTTAGGCTCAAGGGATCTTCCAACCTCAGCCTCCTGAGTAGCTGGGACTACAGGCATACCATGGTGCCTAGCTAGCCAGGATCTTCTTGTTTTCCACCTCACATTAGCCCGCTTCCCTTGAGGAGCCTGATTTTAGTAAAAGAAAAATAACTGATTTCCCCCAACCCCTGGCCTGGAGTACTGGGTGTTAGATAGTAGAATATAACCAAGTTATATTGACCTAATTATTTTTTCAAGATCTTAGAATTATATTCTTGTGTTAACTGGAAAGTCTCAAGTAAAATTTTAACTTCATGAAGAAAGAAATTCCAAGTAGAGTAAGCTATGGAAGAAGGTATGAGGATTTCCCTGGCACTCTGTGATGTAGCTCCTCGGGTATTTTTGTAGTAACCCAGTGGTAGCTGAAAAGGAAGAGAACATACTTTGTTTGAATACTACTTCTCTTTTTATGTTAACCCCAAGAGCATTTTTCTCTTGTTCTTTCTTTCTCTTACATGGTAATTCAGCCAGCCTAGTATAGGGTTTTAACAAAAGAGGTGAAATATCTAAGTTTATCAGCCTTATATATTCTAGATTTATCTTGGTATGTTTCATTATTTGTCTCATACCAAGTGGTTAAAGGTAGCGTCTGGACAGGTCTCCCTATGCTGATGTTTATAACAAGAGAAGATTATAATCAGGAAAAATTCCTAGCCAGTTTTTTCAATCAAGCCCACAATATTTTCCATTCTCCCTTTTAATTACATTTGCTCTGTGGTTTGGTTAAGTAGACCATATTGCTTGCTGCCTAAATTATTTTCCAACTACCAAATTACTATGTCCCTGAAGATGTCCCACATCATTTCCTACATGTTTCTAAGCAAGCTGTCTTTCAGGACATTAAATTATGTTCTTTATTATGATATATAATTATAGCATCAATGTCTATACACCTTTTGTTACAAATATATGCTAATTATTTTTTCTTGTTTTAAGACTATTAGAGCAGTTCTGAGGCATGAAAAGGTACTGTCAACTGAGTAAATATTGAAAAGAAGAGTAGAAGGAAAATCCAGAAAGCAAGTTTTACATATTAACCTACAAACTTTACACTTGCCATGATGTCTCTCAATATTTTTGACAGTTTTTAATTGGTGAGTTTACCTACCTTCCTTCAAATTATTTTATGAAATCAAATGGATCATTATGAAGCCTAGATACTCAGTAATCTTTTTTTATCCTGTCAAAATTAGCTCCATTTGGAGATGTGCAAATGATATTTGTCATTACTTAGCAAATGTTTCACTGTGTTGGAAAAGTGCCTCTTAACTTTTGTCATGAGCTCACGATGTGAATAAATTCCCAGGCGGTACAGAATGGCTAATGGGTCTGGGAAACCTGAGTGCACAGGCCACGACTGTCAGAGTTTTAAAAAGTAAGGAGCAGAAAGAGTAAAAAGATTTTGTGAATCCAAGATGCTGTGATTTTCCCTAAGGCTTCATATTTTATGGGAGAAACTAGACATGAAAGGATTTTTTTTATCCTGTTTGGTAATTTCTCTTCCCTCTACTTTAGTTTCATGTTGGTTTTACATCTTTTACTGTGATTTATAGGTCTGGTTTTAATTTAAAATTTTGAACACGGGACTGAAGGAGGGAGGGGGCGGGGCCTTGCTGTGTGCCACACCTTCTGGGGGCAAGACATGTTTGCAAGAGGGACTCTACCTACCAAACGCAATCGGTGTAACCTGGCTTATTGTACCCTCAATGAATCCTCAATAATAAACAAACAAACAAACAATTAAAAAAACAACAGTCTTAATTCTCAATGATGGGATCTGCTTACTGAAACCATGCTATGCAGAAGCCGAGAAATGGGCAGGGAGTCATAAGAAGGCACATTGTGAAACTCAAAGATGAAATCTGGGCTGTGTGAGCCGCTAGCAGGAAGAACTGTAGGTGTGCCTGTCAGTGCTGGACAGCTGGGTGAGGAAGGCGTGTGTCTGGGAGGACACTGTTCACGATACGCCCATCACGATAATAAAGCAGAGCCTACCAAGGCTTTGCCAGAGTTAATTAGCTTTCCCCGTTATCTGCTGTTTCATTACCTTCTGAAGTTTCTTATGGAAAGTCTCGCAAGAGGTGTTTTATGAGCAAGTTATAACTGTTTTTATGGATTTGGGTGATTTAGACCAGATTCACGACCCACAACCACATTTACCGTTATGAAGAATATGGCTTTATTTTCTGCGGATTTTGTGCAATGAATATCAATTTTTCCCTCCTGTGAGGGAAAGAATGGTGTTTTGAGAGTTATTTTTTCTTTACAGCAGAAGTGAAAATGACAGGAGATTTTGAGATATGTGACCTAACACTTGCCCCTCTTTGAAATCCCAGGAACCAGAGCTCCCCGTGAGCACTCAGGGCTGCAGGGATGTGCACAGGCTGCTACAGGGGCAGATAAGAGGGGTCCTTCAAACCAGAGTCGGGGCTCATGGAAGCCTTCCCGAGGAATGACAAAAGCTGGAGGGGGAGAGTTGGACAGATAAGAAAGGCAAATTGACTTGTCTACTTTGCTTAGTACTATTAATGTCCTCCGAGTTGTAGCAGGCAGTCCACAAGTACCTGTATGACTGAGGTCAGGGCTACCCACGTGCTGTCCTTGCAAAGTAACACGCTTGCATTGGCCCCTCTGGAGACAGAATAGAATACCTGTACCCAGGGCAAACACTTTGGGAAGAAAAGCTTAGGGGCAGATGGTGCCTCAAGTGAAAGCTCCCGGTGGGGCCTTCTCTCTCTTTAGCGCCTGTGTTAATGTCATTGATTGGAAAACTGCAAGAAAAAAACAGGGAGGTGAGGGCTTGTTATGATGGCCCGAAGTTTCTTATGAGTGGAATGTGGCTCCCGCCTTGGCTCACAAAGGGTGCGTGGTACTCTGTGGATGTGGCAGCAATCTTGGGGAGACACCAGGTAACCGTTGATCAAGCCAGAGTAACTAGCCAGAGAAGAAGCTGCGGGAAAGAGTTTGGGTAAGACTAAAGTGAGCATTTGCTTGTTGTCTTCACCGGGTGATATTCTCAAAGGCCTGATGGGATTATTCTTTGAGCCTCTACGTTAGTGAAACGGCAGGTAGGAATTAATGTGTCTGCACTGCTCTAGAGAGAAAATATGTCGATTTACTACTACTTTCTCCTAATCAAAATATGTTAGAAGCAGTCCTGCAAATTCATAGGGAGAACTACCTTACAGGGCACCACCATGATTTCCCTAACTTTCATTCTGATCTTTTTTGCAGGAAATAATTTAGCAGAAAAGGAGGGAACAAAATTTTTTTTTTTTTTTTTTTATAGCCGGGCGTTGTGGCGGGCGCCTGTAGTCCCAGCTACTCGGGAGGCTGAGGCAAGAGAATCGCCTAAGCCCAGGAGTTGGAGGTTGCTGTGAGCTGTGTGAGGCCACGGCACTCTACCGAGGGCCATAAAGTGAGACTCTGTTTCTACCAAAAAAAAAAAGATGTTTTTTTTTTTAATTTTATTTATTTTATTTTTTATTTATTTATTTTTAGTTTTAGTTTGCTTGTTCATTCTTATTTGTTTGAAGTACTCCTTTTTTGTTCATTTTCTTCTTCCTCTGGCGGTGCTGGCTGTTTTTGATGTTGTTAGTAGAGACGGGGTCTTACTCTGGCTCACTGATGCTCATACTGGTCTTGAACCTCTGAGCTCAGACAATCCATTCGCCTCGGCCTCCCACAGCACTGGGACTACAGGCGTGAGCCACCACGCCCGGCCCAAAGATGTTTTATTTTTCATTTTTTTTAGTAGGATTCCAATAGGATTCTTTCCTCCACTGCCCTTTGCCTCTAACCACCCCAAGGAGGTCCCTTGTTGCATTCCCCAAAGGGGGAGAGGATTGTGCAACTAGGCAATATCAACATGACCTTGTCCCTCCCTCGGTGAAAGAGGCTTGAAGATTATTTTGATGCAAGGCTGCCACTGCAAAACTTTTGCATCAGTTAGAGGAAGATGTCCCTCTGGGCAGCTGCAGCCCCCTTCAGGACTTGGGGCTTGGCAAGGGGAGCTTGGGCAGGATTTTTGTCCCTGCTTGCACAGGCTGTCCTGGAACGACACGTGCAACTGTGCATAGTGGCTCTGATCTGAAGTGCCCCTTAAGAGATGCTGATGTTGCTCCTGGGCGTGGCGGCTATGGACAGGACTCTCGGGCAGGTTTGTCCTTGGCACAGCGCAATTCCTTTTTTCCTACTCCTTTTCTCTCTGCTCCTCTCGCTTCTTTCCCCTGATAGCTTCAAACTAGACCTCCAGAGTCAGCACACTATCCAGGTATCTGTTCTTAGACCTCAAATCTTTCCCCCTCATCCTTCATTAAAAATTACTCACCCTATGTTCCATTTCTCAAGACTACCATGGGGCAGACATTAGTCTGGCTAATAAATTGATGCTAAGCTGCTAATGATTGGTAGTAATATGTTATTAATACATCACTCCTCCAGATGGAAGTTGGTGAATATTTATAGATTGGGCCACAGCATTTACATTTCAAGAGACACCTTCAAGCCCTTCATCCAAAAGGAGATGGACGTTGTGAATTTCATGTTCTATGGCATGGTCAATAGAATGATATTTTAGGGCTGAGTTTTCTTGCATTTTTCAGGCACACTAGGTAGGTACTCTCTTTATGGAAACAGTAAATTCAGTTGACAACGAAAATGACATTCTAAAGTGCTGGCAGTATAGGCATGGTGGTTCATACCCGGAATTCCAGCACTTCCAGAGGCTGAGGTAGGAGGATGGCTTGAGCCCAGGAGTTCGAGACTAGCCTGGGCAATATTATGAGACCCCCATCTCTATTTAAAATAAAGTACTGGGCAAATCGAAGAGGCATATTTATAAACATTTCAAGATTTTTTTTTCTTTTTTCTTTCTTACTTTTTTTTTTTTTGAGACAGAGTCTCACTTTATTGCCCTCTGTAGAGTGCTGTAGCATCATAGCTCACAGCAACCTCCAACTCCTGGGCTTAGACGATTCTCTTGCCTCAGCCTCCCAAGTAGCTGGGACTACAGGTGCCCACCCAAGATTTGGTTTTTAAATAAATATTAATGACACTATCCTAACATTTTTTAGATTGCAGCTCTTAATCTGCTTTTCTTGCTGAACATTTTCCCCTTCTTTTTATTTTTTTAACTTTTTTTTTTTTTAATCACCCTCGGTAGAGTGCTGTGGCATCACAGCTCACAGCAACCTCCAACTCCTGGGTTTAGGCAGTTCTCTTGCCTCAGCCTCCCAAGTAGCTGGGACTATAGGTGCCTGCCACAATGCCTGGCTATTTTTTTGCTGCAGTTTGGCCAGGGCTGGGTTTGAACCCACCACCCTCGGTATATAGGGCCGGCGCCCTACTCACTGAGCCACAGGCCCTGCCCCATTTTCCCCTTCTTTACTGTCAATGGCCTGTGAATTTACTATACTTATCTAAATTCAGTATATTGTTAGATATAGTGAATTTATTTACACCCTTGTCCAGGAACAACCAAAATGTCCTGGAGTTAATCAGCGTCTGTCATAGCACAGTGCAGGACCTCAGGCGACTCTCATCTCCCTTTCCTTCTTCTCCTCACCCTTTAGACGTCAATGACCCTCTACCTTCTTAAAAAAAACTCTTTTGAGAAAATTTTTAAGCATAGAGAAGCTGCAAAATAGTACAGAAAGCTCCTGTATACCCTTCAGCCAGCTTCCCCTAACATTAATGCTGTGCATGACAACAACACAATGACCAAACTAAGAACTTAACGCTATTGGGCTGGATTTTTGTCCCTGCTTGCATCAGGCTGTCCTGGAACGACCTGTGTGACTGCGCATAGTGGCTCTGATCTAAAGTGCCCCAAACGAGCCAAATGCTTTATTTAAATTTCACCAGTTTTCCCACTTCAGTCTGTTCCATCATCCAGCCATGGGGCTCCCATCACCATTAACCATCATGTCTCCTTGGTCTCCTCCGTTCTCTGATGATTCCTCAATCTTCTTTTCCTTTCGTGATTGACACTTTCAAAGAGCAGCGGCCAGTAATTATATAGAACGTCCTTTGATTTGCATCTACTAGTTTCTCATGATTACACTGAGGCTGTGCATTTGTGGGAAGAATGCCTCAGAAATGATATTTCTTCTCAGTCCAAACTGGGGATGGGGCCTATGATGTCAATATGTTGTATCACTGGTAACGTCAACCCTCACTGATGTCTGCTGGGTTTCTCCAATGAAAAGCTATTATACCTTTGGTGATTGGTAAATTATCTTAGGGGAGATACTTTGAGACTGGGCAAATATCTTATTTCTCCTCAAACGCTTTCCTGCTAATTTTAGAAACTATTGGTGAATCTTGTCTGTAACAATTATTACTATGCTTTTCTAATAGTGATTTTCTATTTCCCTTATTTCTTCTACATTTATTGGTTGGAATTTTACTGTAAGAGCTGTGCTTTCTCCTGCATTCATTTATTTATTCAGTTTTTATATTGAATAGATCAAATGTATTGACATTATCATAAATATTTTTATTTAAGGATTATAATCCAGTATTTGCTCACATGGTGCTAGTGTGGCTATTGTGAACTCTTCATACCCTTCAGGATGCCTTCATCAGTTTTTCTGAGCCCTTCCCTACTTTTTGGCACCATGAGATACTACAGATTCGTATTTTCTCTATCCCAGCCCTGGAATCATTCACTTCTCCAAGGAGCTCTGGATCGTTTTATTGGAGAATGGTATTTAGAACCCCAGATCTGGGTGCTGGTGTGCTCATTGTTACCGGGGTGTCACTGCATCTCAGCTTTCCTGGCAGACAGGACTAGGACATATATGTATTGCTCCATACATACGTGCATGTATATTTATTTCTACATTATCTATCTGGACATATATTGGGGTAATAAAATCTCAGGAATTTATAAGAGTGCCTCCAATCCCAATCCCAAAATCTCAAGGTTCACTCTAGCCATTCCTTTTGATTTTAAATTTTAATTAATTAATTAATTTATTTTTTGAGAAGGAGTCTTACTTTGTCACCCTGGGTAGAATGCCACGGCATCATAGCTCAGAGCAACCTTAAACTCTTGGGCTCAAGGCTGGGTGCAGTGGCTCACGTCTGTAATCCTAGCACTCTAGGAAGCAGAGGCGAAGTTCCAGATCAGCCCCCAAAACTCTTGGGCTGAAGTGATACTCTTGCCTTAGCCTCCCAAGTATCTGGGATTACAGGCACCCGCCACAATGCCCAGATATTTTTAGACAGTTGGGGGTGGAGGGATTCTCACTCTTGCTTATGCTGGTCTCAAACTCCTGAGCTCAGGTGATCTACCCTCCTTAGCCTCCCAGAGCGCTAAACCACTGTGCCTGGCCCTACTATTCCTTTTTTTTTTTTTGAGACAGAGTCTCAAGCTGTTGCCCTGGGTAGAGTGCAATGTTATCATAGCTCACAGTAACCTCCATCTCGGGTTCAAGTGATCCTCTTGCTTCAGTTTTTCAATTTTTAGTAGAGACGGGGGTCTCACTTTTGCTCAGCCTATTCTTGGACTCATGAGTTTAAGCTATCCACCCACCTCGGCCTCCCAGAGTGTTAGGATTACTGGTGCGAGCCATTGTGCCCAGCCCCATTCCTTTTTCTTTTAAACATTTTGTTGTTGTTGTTGTTGTTGCAGTTTGGCTGGGGCC
The DNA here is from genome assembly GCF_027406575.1 of Nycticebus coucang. NCBI lineage: Eukaryota > Metazoa > Chordata > Mammalia > Primates > Lorisidae > Nycticebus > Nycticebus coucang. Next base: position 70,138,325 of record NC_069786.1, on the reverse strand, counting down.
GGGTTCAAACCCTCCACCCTCAGTATATGGGGCCAGTGCCCTAGGCCATAGGCACTGCCCTTAAACATTCTTTTTTAATTTTTATTTTTAACTTGTTTCTTTGACAGTGATAAACCTGGTTCTCATTATCTACAATATTTACTCAACCTTAGCATAAATGTATCAAGTACTCATTAAGTTGCTAACCTATGCTCCTGTGAGAAACCAGCCTTCTGTCTTGACTCTGCTGTGCCTTGGGTAAGCCCATCTCTCAGTCAGGCTCTCTCCTGACTCACCACCTCCATGTGGTGGCCCAGCATCTTTAAGCTTCCATTCTCCTCATTTTCTAACCTTTGAAGAAAGACTGCTTTCTTCTCTTTCCTAGGAGTTTCAGAAAAAGTTGTAAGGTGGACTGACTGGGTTCTATGTTCATCCCTGACCCGTTTACTGTTGCCCGAGGAATGGAATGACTTGACTGGTTAGACCTGAAATGCATGTCCACCTTTGAGTCTGAGAAGTGGTGACTGCCCCAGCCAAACCTTGCAGCACAGAAGAGATGAGCAGTGGTTATCTAAAGAAAATTAGCTAGGCATGTGGTGGACACCTGTAGTCCCAGCTACTTGGGAGGCTGAGGCAAGAGAATCGCTTAAGCCCAAGAGTTTGCGGTTGCTGTGAGCTGTGACACAACAGTACTCTACCAAGGAGGACATAGTGAGACTCTGTCTCAAAAAAACAAAAAAAAACAATCCATGCAGGTCAACTCTACAGAGACCCCCTGTGTCATCAAACAGTAATGCAGCAATGCCAATTGAGGGCATGGCAACATTATGGAGCATGGGGTGGGAGTGGGAGAGCACAGGTAATACTTCATGGATACAGCCACCAAAAAAGTGGTTATTAAAAACTGTATGTACTGGTGATATGAAAGAGGAACATTGCTCCAATTTAGCAAGAATTATTGCCAAGCTTGTTAGCTTGACCTAATTTAAATGGGAATAAAGAGATGCTTGATAACTTGAATATTTTTGTTCACATTCATGCCAAAACTCTATGACACACCTTCCACACTCTGTTTATTTCCAACAGGTTGATTTGCCCAAGGTTTGGGCAGCTGCTACTTTGTGGCCAGGACTGCCCCATGCATGGGTCAGGAGGGGCCAGCGGGGCCTTCCAAAGTGGCTGACAGCAGATGTTCAGGGTAACTTTTTATATTACTAGTAAAATGTAATAGCGTTTATACAGTGGAAACACTTAGAAATCCAATCTGTTTTTAAAAGATTTGAAAGCCATAGAAAACTAAGTAGGATGCAGAAGGTTTTAGGGTGTTTTTTCTTAAGAAGTAGAGTTAACAAATGCTGTTTAGTCTTGGGCTTTAGTTAGCCACCTGTCTTTTTTTTTTTTGAGACAGGGTCTCACTTTGTTGCCCTTGATAGAGTGCGGTGGCATCATAGTTCACAGCAACCTCAAACTCTTGGGCACAAGTGATTCTCGTGACTCTCTAGTAGCTGGGACTATAGGTGCCTGCCACAGTGCCTGGCTATTTATTTATTTATTTTTGTTTGTTTGTTTAGCAGGCCTGGGCCGGGTTTACACTCACCAGCCTGGGTGCACATGGCCATTGCCCTAACCACAGCTACGGGTGGAGAGCCTAACGACCTGTCTTGAGTTCAAGAAAATTCCAAGGACGAACTTGGGGTCTCCGTTAGCTTCATGCTCGGCAAGAGTAATATTTCCCTTGGCATGCTCGGTAACCTTGCCGATAACTATTACTCCCTCTTTATAGCCTTATGTCTAATTAATATTTCATTTACATAGAAAGAAATTTGTTTAATTAAACATTACATTTCATTAAGCTAGCATTCTGCAAAAAATCATAGTGTAACTAGACTTTATAACGCCCTTTTTCTCTTCTGAAATGTTAGAATGAATCTATAATGGATTACAACAGTTTTTATGCAGCTACCCAGCGGTTTAATCACAATGCAAAAACAACATTGCTAATCTGAACAATCTATACGGACGACAACTCATTGAAATAACTATCAATTAACAGCATAATTGTCAGTTATAAGTTGCCAACATTAAAATAGGCAATTGTTACTTCTATGAGGCTTTTGTGCTTTTTAAAATATTTTTCCCTTCTTCACAGGGTGTGGATATAGGGCAGGGGCCTGGGTAGAAAAGTTTAAACTGATGACCAAGTTAATTGCTTTAATCATTGGGTCTTTTTTCTTATAGGTCATTTTGAAGTGAAAACATGGTGCTAGTCATAAAATATCATTCCAGGTTTGGCAGGTTGTCCTTGCCTTGGTTCTGAAATCTCTACAGCATCAAATGTGATGTCAGGTCTATATTCTCTTTAATCAGGGGCTGTTGGAGACAGAGCATGACACGCGAATTCTCTTTTATTCTGTTCTATCAAGATTATGTCAAGGAAAACCCAGTCTCTACGTGAAGGCAAAGTCCCCTTTTGTTAGAGCAACTGGAAAGAATTAAACACAGTCTTGTCAGGATAGAGACCTCAATGTCTCCTTTCTACACTGTTTCAATATAGAGATTACCTCCCACCCCTCCCACCCCAAGCCTCGGTGGGTGAGGGGCAAAAAACAGCAGAAGGAAAAGATTCCAGATTTGGTGAGGAAAGGGCACCATGGAAGTCAAAAGTGCCATAACCACTTCTTGGATTTGTGTATCTCTCACTTGGCAGAAAACAAATGTTAAGGTAGAACCGGGTTCCTTGTAAAAATGAGCTGACACCCTCAGGAAGACCTACCTAAAGGTAAAATCCGACTTGTGCTTGGGCACAAGACACTTCATGGTGCAAATTCATGTTCCCTTAGCCAAGACTTAGCTAAAATCGGAATTATGGCAAAACTACAACTAGTTCTTTTGCCTCAGGCCAGCTGATCCTCATCGTCAGGTGGTGCTTCTTCATTTGAAGACAGAGTCTGACTTGGAGCTTGCAACAGACAACCACCTCCCTCCACAAAGGGCATTGTGATAGAATGTGGAGAAAACAGGCTCTCAAATCAGATCCCTGAAATTGGAGTAGCTGCCATTGTTGAATTACCGTCTTGAGCGTGGTCAGATTCTTTCCTTGCATCTTTAATTTCTAACTTCTAAATGATGAGAATAATTCCATCTTGCAGTGTTGTTAGGGGGTTAAGTGACACTTACAAAGTGCCTAATGCAATATTGTTGCTTACAAGCAGCAGGTTACTATTAATTTAAAAAGGTAGCAACAAAGACACTTTTATTAACCGAAAAATGTTTAAGTTTTGGTTCTTTGATCTTAATGAAAGGGAATTTAAATTAAAGTTTTAAAAATGGTCATTAATTAGTGTTTCCATCTTACAACTCACTTTTTAAATTCAGTGAACTGTAATTGTTATTATAATGTAAAATAACTTTATTAACCATACACTCCTAAATCAAGCTTTTCTGTGCAAATAGATAGGTACTGTTTATAAACGGTGTTTGCTAATTATAATATAGCAAATATCCTCGGTTTTCCCTTCACAGTTACATCATCAGACTGTAGGTGATATAGACAACATTCCAAAGAGAGCAAGAACCTTCTATTATCCTAATTTATTTTTATTTATTTATTTATTTTTTGCAGTATTTTTTGGCTGGGGCTGGGTTTGAACCCGCCACCTCCGGCATATGGGGCCGGCGCCCTACCCCTTTAAGCCACAGGCACCGCCCTATTATCCTAATTTAATCATATCAAACTTGGAGAAGACATGATTCTGCTTTTTATGCTCAGCAGCTTAGAGTGGGTGGAGGGGGGCACTTTTTGAGTGCCACAGAACGGAGCTTCCCAATTATTTAGTGCTTTGCATATTTTCCTCTAAACGCTTCCCTTAAGGCAGCCCATTGTTGCGCTTGTCGAGTCTCCGGTGCGCCCAGACATCTGTATGCTTCTCCAGCTGCATGGGAGATACACTTACTTCACCTTGTGGCTCCACCCTTCAAAGGTTACATTTGCTGCATGGAAGAACAGTTGACTTTGCTGATAGGGAATGTCTCATTGCACCCCTTTTCTACACCATCTGTCTGACCTGGACCCATTCCAAACACTACGGCTTTGCTGGCAGAATGGTCTTCCTGCTACAGAAGTTTTGTAATCTGCTAATTGACAGGGTAAGGAAAATTTATATTTGGGTTACAGCTGAAAAGTTGGATGTTTCTTTGATGGGGCTTTAAATGCTGACATATGCTGCCTTGGGTTTTGATTTGAGGCCTCCCGTCTGAGCACAATCATGCGCTCTCCCCTGTGTTCTCTGCCTCATTGAGAAGATGTCAGCCTTTGGAGAAGAACACCAGTATGATCTACCAGGGAATTATCATCTACTTAGTTTACTCATTAAGCAATGATTTTATTATTATTATCTCTTTGTAGTATGAGACAGATGGCAAAGAAAGAGTTTGCTTTCCTGAACAAGATGCAGTTTGGGGCATGGCAGATCTCTCTGAATGGTTAACATCTTCAGCAGTTATTCTAATAAGCATTTTTGCTTTTGTACAGGGCCTGGTTCTGCACTCAGCTCTTATGTGCAAAGCTGTTCTCAATTCTTCTTCTTTTTTTTCTTTAGACACAGGGTCTCACTATGTTGCCCAGGCTGGAGTGGAGTGGCTACTCATAGGCGCACTCACAGCACACTATACCTTCTAACTCCTGTGCTCAAGTGATCCTCTTGCCTCAGCTTCCAGAGTAGTCAATTCTTTTTTTTTTTCTATATGTGGGCTGAGGGCAAAAGAATCCTAAAGAAGGAAGTATCATTAAAATCATGCTGTTCCAGTTGACATTTGTGGTTGCCCTCATCTTCACATTGTGCTTTAAAACTCAGTATGAGAACCCCCCACTTCAGTGAGTATAATCATGCTTACTGATCCAAACCCGAGTCCCTGCAGCAGGGTCTCTCTGCACAGAAGCTCCACACACTTGTGGCAGGTAGTGCATGAGACTGGTGTGCCATGGTGACCCCAGACTCCCTGGGCCCTCTCCCAATGGCAGCCCCCTCAGCCTGCACTGGAGCAACGATCAGCAGAAAGAAAGAGGAGGATGAAAGACGATTTATTCCATACCTTTGAAAACTTCAAAGAAAGTGTTCCCAATCTGGTTCTGATGATCCATGTCTCAGTGCAAAGCATATATAAATATCTCAAATCTGCACACTGATGGGAAATAGTTTTTGGGAAGTCGGATTTAATCTCATGAGCCAAATGATCACTACCAACAGCGATCAGGGAAAACCAAAGTCCACAGCAAATTTTAATTTGGCAAATGCATAAAATGTTCAAAAGAGCAGAGGTCTCATTTACATTCCTCCCTCTTATATGGGATTTTCTTCTATATTAGTAATTAAAGGGTGCGGGCTATAGAGGGCAACTATATCCCATAATAGCCATCGGGGGACACACTAACAACTTCCTTGAAGTAACACACACTAGGGTGTTTATGGTTCAGTGTCACATAGACGCTCTTTGATCTAAATTAGGATTCATTGGCAAACTCACAATAGGCTCCACATGTATCCTTCTCAACCTCTTTCTTTTAATCATGGAAATTAGAGATGGAAAATACCCATTAAGTCACTTAGTCTATTTCCCTGCTAGGGTGAAATTGTTGCCTGTGGTACATGGGTAGTGCGTGGTCCAGCTTAAATGTAAATGTCTCGGGGTGGGGGGGGTTGCAGGCTCCAGATTTTATAATTTTCTTCTTTCCCTTTAGAGGGAAATTTGGAAGGGAAAAGACTATAAAACAGAGGAAGAGGTTTTGTCCTCTCCTTTTGAGTTGAAGGTAATGGTGGTGGGACGGGCAAATGTGCTCATCTCTTGTCAGCTTTCGGGAAGCCACACCTCTTGCTATGGCAATCCCATCACTCCTAAGATACACAGATAAGTTCAGCTCAATGAACTATCCAGATTCCTGAGCTTTTCCTGTAAACTTGAGCGAGTAAGCACTCCAGGTTTGGTGAGGGAAGCTGAGATCGGGGAAGGAAAGCCTGTCTATTTGAGGCTCCCTCATTGATTAGTGATGAACAACAGATTACTTCTGATTCATGTGCAGAGTCACTGCTGCAGTGTGAGCTCACCCTTGGGTCACCGCCTATCTTCTGCTGAGTGGCCAGGGGAGGTATTTTTATCCTTCCAACATTTGACACCTGAAAGATGAGAATTGTATGTTGTTTGTTGCACAATGAATTCCCTGCCTGACTCATGTGCAGCAACAGAAGGAAGATTGTCACTAGCATCTGCCAACATCTCTAGCTGTTGAGGTCAGTTCTTTGGGAAAGTCACAAAAGCCCACTGACCATCTCTCCAGTGAGATCGCTACCAGAGGACACACAGCAGGGCTAAGCTTCAAAAGGGAAAAAGTATTCTGGTGTTACTTTGTCAACTAAGAAAGTGAGGAAACAAAATGAGAAAGAGTGACCTATTCAATGAGATTTGAGTCTGGGGTTTCTTTTAGAGGCTTCTTTCAGTCTGACAAAGTCACCAATGAGATTGTATCACCTTTGGGAGATTCCGTAGGGGGAACAGTTCAAATTCTGATCTTAAGTTGAAGTGTGACTATTCACATTGTAAAATGGAAGGTCCATCTCCTAAATTTGCTGTGGATTTCATGAAATAGCTGACTTCACGTATCCATTTGAAGGAGGATCAGGTTTATTGTTTCTTGGAAAGGATGCTTATTGTATAAAGCAATGGAAAGTTTCCATCTAATGGAAAACATTCTTTCAGAATGTCCAAACATTGTGGCTAACATTAACTGTGCATTCTCAGGTTTTTTGAGGGAGACTTCTATAATGTATAATGTATAATGTATTCCCAAGAAAACTGTTATTATAAACACCTGAGTGGTAATAGATAATGGGCTTTTGAATGGAAAAAAAAATCAGAATCAGTTATAACTTGGTGGTCTAGAATCAGAATCTACTGAATGCAATTCTGACTTTGGATCCTGTACTTGGCTCATGAAAAACCTGGATTTTAAAGCAGGCATGACAGAGATGGCTTGTTGTTCTCCGCTAATAATGCTTCGTGAGTTTTAGTGCCTGCATTTGCCACCCACCCATATGGCTGGATAACTGTGTTCTGGCCAATTGGCTGTAGGGCGAGTGGTTTGGATGTTCCTGCATTGTGGCTTTGTGGGCACCATCCTGTCCCCTGCATCCTGCTTGCTCTCGGCCTGGAAAGGCCATGGGGTGGCCCTCTAGCTGCTGTCTTAGCGGTCAGGGCTGAGGATCATCTCCCAGGAGTGACTGGACGGTGCCTGCATCCCAGATCATTCTGTGCACCCTAGAGAAACTTCCTCTGGATTCCTTTTTTCATGTAAGAGTGAAACCTAGTGTGCTAAAATCACTGTTGTCCAAGAATTTCTGTCACCCAAACCTAATCTTAATCCCGATCCTGTCACCAGCCTTAATCCTGATGTGGTAGATACTTAACATCTTGTTAAACCTAAGTGCTTCAGTTCCAGTTGATAATCAGTCCTGGCTTACATTTATTCCTCTGAACATAACCTTGAAATACAGTATTTGGAGATACAGACGTGTGAAAGAACCAAAAACTTACAGATTCCCAAATACAGCAGATCCTCCATAGCTGACCACCTTTTTAAGTTGATGTAATTTTTATAGACTGGAAGTGCACCGTAAGTACGTATCAGTACAGGAGGCCTAGTTCCTTCATGTTGACCACCTCTGTATGTTGACAAGCTTGTTATAGTCCCTGGGGTGGTCAATTCACAGAGGTGCTACTCATATGATCAGGTAAAATAACCAGACAGACATTTAGAGAAGAAGTACAGGTCCGTTTCTGGTGTCCATTCTGTTTACAACATCCACATTCACATCTCATAAAGAGTTTAATGAGAACCCAGGCACAAAAATCAGGAGTGAGTGCGAGGAAAAAACACCCGTCAGGACCAGGAAAAGGTAAAAACGGACAGAAGGACAGACAGATGAGTTCTAAAGCAGTGTGCGCTCAGGAGACCGATTGTGGTTTGGGGAAAAATATGTTTACATGAGAATGATTAGTAATGTTTAGTTGGAGTCATTTTTATCCTAAAATGAGAGGCATTGAGCCTTAGTAATTTTTTTTTTTTTTTAAGAGACAGAGTCTCACTTTGTCACCCTCAGTAGAGTGCATGGCGTCACAGCTCACAGCAACCTCCAGCTCTTGGGCTTAGGCGATTCTCTTGCCTCAGTCTCTCGAGCAGCTGGGACTACAGGCGCCCACCACAACGCCCTGGCTATTTTTTGTTGCAGTTTGGCTGGGGCCAGGTTTGAACCCGTCACCCTCCATATATGGGGCCGGCGCCCTACCCACAGAGCCACAGGTGCCACCCAGAGCCTTAGTAATTTTTAATATGTGGATTGGTGCATGTTTTTCTCTGTCAGCCCATGTCACTGAGGGATGTCAAGGTGATTTGAGGAACATGGGCAGGCGCTTTACATCCCCAGGCTGGCAGAGCTGCCCACCAGCTTGGCTGCTTTTGGCAGGCTGTGGCATCTTGTACTCCACATCTGTCTGGCTACATGGATTCCTGGTTTACAAGGTTCATGGGTGTGTGCAAAGGAGGGTAGTGGCTGGAAAAAGACTTCCATAAAGATGCTTGTCATGCTAGTATTATCTTTAGGCAAATAAGCAAATGCAAAGCTGGCAAAGTACTTCCACCACTGAGACAAGTGCTTTGTCAGCCTCATTAAAAGTAAATATAGTGACAGTCCAGTCTAGATGAGTCTGAAAGAAGTTAGAACAATTCTGAGATTATTAGAAGACCCTTTAAAATATGGATTTACAGCATCAATGGATGACAATGACCCCTGGCCTCCCTGTACATTATGCTTTAAAATATCAGTAAATGAATCATTTTTCATCCTAAAATAAGAGGCATTAGGATTTAGTAATACAGTAGAACTTCTGTAAGTTGACCACCGAAGGGACTGTAACAAATCAATACACAGAGGTGGTCAACATAAGGAACTAGACCTTAGTTCATGTGCATGTGCTGTTTATGAAAATCAGGTCAACTTGAGGTGGTCATTGTAGGGGGTGGCCAACTACAGAGGGTCCACTGTCTTTAACTTGTGGTTTTATTTCATAAAATAAATACATATACATCTATTAGGGGGATGTCCTTAAATTCTTCCCTGGAGGGATGGTGAGTTTTTTCTTCTTTCTTTTTTTTTTTTGAAACAGTCTCACTATGTCACCCTCAGTAAAATGCCATGGTGTCACAGCTCACAGCAACCTCAAACTCTTGGGCTCAAGCAATTCTCTTGTCTCAGCCTCCCAAGTAGGTGGGACTACAGGCGCCCACCACAATGCCCGGCTATTTTTTTTTTTTTCTTGTTATTGTTATTTGTTTAGCAGGCCCGGGCTGGGTTCGAACCCAGTAGTCCTGGTGCATGTGGCTGTTGCCCTAACCACTGAGATACAGGCACCCAGCCCAATAGTCTATGTTCTCCTTATGAATTTTTGTTCCACAGTTTGACATACCTCCTTGAAGTGGTAACCCTGCCATTGGCTTTTGCTGCGTCTCCTGGATTGTCAGTGCTCTCCCAGACCCGGGGGCCTCTCTTTGCTCCCTTTTCACTGCAGGGCGTTTTCTCTGAGGTTGTCCAAGCTGAGACTTTCTTGCTTAGAGGCCTGAAAACTTTCCACATTGAATTAACAAGCTGCTCCTGTTGATTATATTTTGGGGGTGTTTTTCCCAGCTCAAATGGGAGATTTGAGATAAATTTGTAAGGTTTTTGACATTTCTCCTCCTTTTCTCCTTACCACGCTATCCCTCTGTGAACCAGGGCTCACATTTCCCTGGTACACACTGACGCAGCTGTGCTGGTTGTTTGAAGGCCGCATCTCTGTGTCCCCCAGTTTCACACTCTCTGAGTCCCTTCCTGCCCTCCAGCATCCTTGGTCCCTCCTGAACCTTCACATCTCCACCGCAGAGTTCTTCTGCCACTCATAGAAGTGACCTGGCTGAGTCCCTAACTACCAGGCTGCAGACTGTCCCAGTGGAGCACCCTGTGAGGCTGAGGAAGCAGATGACTGTGGCCCTGGCCTCGGGACCGCTCCAGAAAGTTAGCACCCTCTTCTGCCTTCTTCTCCTCCTCTTCGTCCTCCCCCGCCCCTCCTGTTCCTCACCGCCAGCAGGGACCCAGCCCTGTTCTCACTCTGCCGAGCCGGGTAGGGTGGCAGATGTTAATTGGGGTCCTGGCGGTGCTCAGGTGTGCTCTGAAAGAGTCATGTGGAGCAAGGGAGAACTTTTATCCTCCTTGCTCTGACCTACCCATTTCTTGAGTCTTGGAAAACACTCAAAAGGATGAGGGTGTGTTCGAAATTCCCCAGTAACTTCTGGAAAACCTTTTGGGTCTTTTAGCCCATAAAAAAAATAGTCTCCCACACACCTCACTTCTAAGCCCTTCTTTTGAAGTACTGCAGTGAATAAATGAAGGGGGCTCCCCGCTGGGCCTTCTCTGTGCTCTGCCAGCCCCTGACTCGTCTGCGCTTTGTAATTGTTACACTTTCTGACAAGTCTGATCTCAAGGGCTTTGTTGGGTGCTGTGACAGTGGTGCCCAAGCTTTCCTGCTCATCGGAATCACCTGAGCACCTTACACAACTGTTTACACCTAGTTCCTGCCTTGGAGGTACGGATTTGATCGGTGAGGGGCCATCTGGGCAGGGGCACGCTGCAACTCCCCAGGTGATTCTAACATGCAGCTGAGTCTGGAAACCACAGCAGCCCAACCCCACGGAGGACACAGAGACACTGGAGGTGATTTGTTGATTTTTTTGCTGTGGGTAGGGTGTGGATTGATGACTGATTCTAGCTGTCATAAAATTGTGTTCATTGCCTCTTCATCATTTCCTGACAGCAGTGGTTCTTAAACTTGGAAGTGTATCAGAATTACCTGAAGCTCACTGAGACCCAACTTACTGTGTCTCATACCCAGAGTTTCTGATTCGGTCGGTCTGGGGTGGGACCTGAAAATTTGCGTTTGTGACACAGATTCCCTGGCGATGTTGACGCTGTGGGGTCCAGGAACCACATTTTGAGAGCCATTGCCTTAAAGCAGTGTTTTCCAACCCTCCCCTGGGGCACTTGTTAAAAAACAAGGATTCCTGGGTCCCACCCTAACCTGCTGAATTGGTCTGTGTTGGGCGGTGGTTCTCAAACTTCCTAATGCCTCGGACCTTTAATACAGTTCCTGTGGGTTGCGACCCACAGGTTGAGAACCGCTGCTGTAGGGTATCATTGCAGTGGGGCGGGGGGGTAGCCCTGTGCTGGAAACAATAACTTAAAATAATACCATGTGAGCAGCCAGATCCATAAGTCTATGATAGAAGAGTAAGTATTTCAAATATTTGGGTTTAGAGTTGTTGGTTTAACTGCTAATTTTTTAAAAAGGCTAAAGAGGATGTTTGAGTAGAGAGATGCAGAACGTGTTCTGCCCTCTGTCGTAGGGCATCCCCCTCGTTTCTTCCCAAACCAGCGCTAGACCTTAGTATTGGATCTTCTAGTGCTTGATGTGAAATGATTTAGGTGACGCGGTAGCTCTCTTGCTGAATGTTGACCAGTAGTGTAGAGTTTTCCTTTTATAGAATAGAACTGATCTCAACTGATTTTTGAATTCCCTTCAACAGATGATTTGGAGGCTGGGGAAGAATTTAAATTTGAAAGCTAAAGGCAGATAACTCAGTATTTTTTGGCTTAAAGCAGTTAGTTCAGGCATTTATTGGTAAATGTTCCATCTTTGGGAGTCTTTCCCTCTTCTTCCTTTCTCTAGCCAAGCTGTTTCTGCTGCAGGGGATGCTCGGGGGCCTACTGTGTTAAGGGGGAAGGATGGTTGGTCCCTAATTCTGAAGGTCACCTCTTAGTGGTCTTGATGATCTTGCCCATGTTGCCATAAATTTTCCAACAAGTCCTGCAGGTGATTTTTCTCCAGGGGTGGCAAGTCTTGCATTAGCTTGAAAATGGGCCTGTGACTTAGACCTTCGAGTGGAGGGATGTTTTTTGAGTCCTGCAAGAATTTGTTCTGCTGAGAAAGAGGTGAGACTCTGTGTACCTATTGGTAGATGCCTGTGAATTTTCTTGGGCTCAGGAAGATTAGATGATTTGCCCTGGATTACAGAACTTGGTTTTTAGAGATTGGCTGGGGACAGAATGCAGGTCCCTTGGTTCCTGGGCCAGGATTTGGGTTGCTTGCCCACCTCCTGTCTCTGTTCCCATTCCCATGGCTGGCCACAGCTCCATGCCATCCCATAATGGCTCCCTGTTTCATTCTATCTCCATATGCTGATCTCTCCGCTGCAAATCCATGAGGTACTTTGTTATCAGAGTAACTGACAGGAGTACGCCAAAATCTGCTGTCTTTAGACTCATATCTGCCATACACTTCATTTCCCAAAGACTAAAAATGCCAACCTGTGTAGAAAGGCACTTACTCACTCACTGATTTGTGCATGTACTTACAGAACTTCTACTCCGCCTTGGCACTGTGCTGGATATAGCTGAACACGGAAAGGTCTCATGTAAAAATTAATGTGAAGCGAGTGTACAATCTAATATGTGCCCACATAAGAGAAAACCTGAATTCAACTGAAGTTGGGGGGAAGGGGAGATGGGTGGGATTGGTGTGCTTCCACTAAATGGGCGCAATGTGAGGGTACAGGCACACCTTTTGGGTGCAGGACATAACTACAAGAAGGACTCTACCTAACATATGCAAATATTGCAACCTAGTTGTTTGTACCCTCACATTAACCTGAAATAAGAAAACAATTAGGCTCGGTGCTCATAGCACTGGGGTTATGGCGCCAGCCATATACACCAAAGGTGGAGGGTTCGAGACTGGCCTGGACCAGCTAAGCAACAATGACACCAAGGCAACAAAAAATAGCCGGGCATTGTGCAGGGCACCTGTAGTCCTAACTACTTGGGAGGCTGAGGCAGAGAATTGCTTGAGCCCAAGAGTTTGAGGTTGCTGTGAGCTGTGATGGCACAGCACTCTAGTGAGGGTGGCATAGTGAGACTCTGTCTCAAAAAAAAAAGAAAAGAAAACAATTAAATTGGAATACATAGTACCAGGCAGCCTTTGATTAAGATCAAAGAATGATGGTGTAAGTAAGAGTTAGAGCAGAACTTGACTGTGTGCTGGAATAGTTAAGAGAAAATGTCTTTGAGAGGGTAGGTCTTGGAGCCAAGTTCTGGGTCAGCTACACAAGGCTTCACACACTGGGGGTGGAAGAATTTGCTGTTGCCATTAGTAGCCTGTGTGTCTCCTGGGGCAGGTGAATTCTAGTTGAGTTGTTAGATGTCACGATCATTTACCAACTGGAGGAGCAGATGACATGGAGAATACCAAAGAAAGGGATGAGGAACAAGGAGGAGTTTGAGTCTGTGCCGCCATTAAGATATTACATTTCTTGTTATTTTATCAAGAATAGATGTTGGTGTGAGTCACATCGATTCAAATGCACCGAATCTTAGATGTAAACTCTTGAAGCTTTGGGAAAACTGGAAATTTTATGATCTATTGATTTCAGTACTCCATCTGTGTAGTAATCTTACCTAAGAAATGGGTAATATGAAGTCTATTTTTCCTCTCATAAAACTTAAGGATGAAATGTATGAGGGAAGACAACACAGGGCATATTTTGGTAGAACGGGCAGTAAATGCCAGTTATCTGACCGTGCAGCTGTGGATGTTTGCTGGCCTGGCTCCAGAAAGTTATAAAGGGAATATGAGCAAATGCAGCTTTTGCTCCTCAGAGTTCATCAAAATCCATATCTTTTACAATTCTTTTTATGTTGGTCCTAAAATGCTACTTGACTGAAATAATTTTCCCCTTGACAGCAAAGAACATCTCACAAGCTACAGATTAATTGGTCAACTTGCCATTCCGGGTTCCCCATAGCTAAGCTGGCGCCCCTTTTTCCAGAACACAGATCTTGCGGGTGATTTATGGGTGGGGATGATTTAAGGCCCAATTACTCTCTTTTAACAACTCCTATCGTGCCTCTTACTCTGAATTGTATAGTATTTCCCATTCTGTTCCCTGTGCTTCAAATAATTCTCTTCTCCATTTTAACGTGCTGATTTCTCCCTTGACTTTAAGATTCACCTTGGAAGAAAAATGAACATTTATTGATGCTTTATGTATACTAGACCCTGCACCAGCCTTTGACATTGGTTGCCTATGTAAAATGATCAACAGCTCTTTGAAGAAGGTATTATTTTTTGTACCCAGCTACTTATTCATTTTACAGTAAAGAAACCAAGGCTCAGGGAAGTTAAGAAACTTACTTGCCCATTGACCCATGTTGTGGTGGTTGTAAATTGAAGTGACTCCAGAGGACTCAATGATTTCCCTTCATCTGAGAAAGGCCCCAATTACCTAGGACTAGTAAGGCATCAACTTTTGTTAGTCCAACTCCCATTCCTTGGGAGATCTGCAATTGGGATTGGGAATGAAAGAGAGTTAATCTCACCCTTATGGTTAAACTCGGGAGTGAAGACTAACAAAGCAGTTGTGGGGGGGAGGGGAATAAAGCCAAATCACAAAGAGATGTAGAGGAGGGAGGCAGAGGAGAGAGAGAGAGAAAGCATGAGCTTGTGAGTCACTGGTCCCATCCTTCCCAATATCCACTGGTATCCCTGCTCTTCCCAGATGGTATGTGAGCCATCTAGTAAGTTTCCCTTTTTGCTCAAGCTAGTTGGAGTTGAATTTCTGTCTTTTGTAATCAAGAGTCCAGATTTTCCTAAGGAGCAGGACTGAGAAATTGGTGGTGTAGTGGTTAGCATAGCTGCATTCCTAGCGAGCAGGACAGAGATTCCAGAACACGTGATTTTTCTGTCTGCCATGTGGCATGAATTGAATTTATCATCATTAGGATTTCCCTGGATTGGTCTTACTGATAACCTATAATCAATTTATTTGGTCACTCCTGCCCCCTGGCCTTCTTACTTTTGGGAGAACAGGGAGGAAGGGCAAGAGTTCGACAGTTCAAAAACAGACTCCATGCTATTGCCACAGCAAATGCTGTTTTCTATTTAGAGTGTGAGTCACCTGAGAGCAGTGACCAAGACTTTTAAATTACCATATGGAATTGTAGAACGTCTTAGCTGTTAAAACGTTAATGAAGACCAAATCTAAATGAAGTCTTGCAAGAAAATCTGGAATTAGGCTGTCTTTGAGTTAACAAACAGGCAAGCAAACAAACTGCCTGAACTCATAGAGTATGCACAAGGCTAAATTTGGTTGAGAGACAGAAAAAACAGAAAGCGGTTGGGAAGGAAATCAACAACAGCGGGATGGGCAGGGAGAATGATGGGAGCCCAGTGCGGACGTGAACATTTATCTGCACGTGCAATCCACTCATGATCTAGAGGGCTTGAGAAGTGGAGCGTGCAAGGCAGGCGTTCCTCACCACCTCGAGGACGAGGGCAGCTGGGCAGGCTCAGCATTCGCAAGGTGGACGAGACCGCGACAGGCTGGGCCGCCTCTGTCAGTCCCCTGATCTCCCTTGGCACTGGGCTCCTCCCTGCTAATGTGAAGACACCACAGAAGTTCCCTTCCGGCTCTGCAGTACACTCAGTCTATGAAGGGGAAAGGAAAGGGAAGAACATTGCGCAGTTTTCTAATGGAATCCTTTTAGACATCTTAGATAACATGTCTTCTAGAAAAGGCAGAAGCTGCTTGCTTGCTGAATCACGAACAATGGAGGAAACGCACCAGTGGGAGCCAGAGATGGTTTGATTCCTATCATTTTCCAGGACAGAATTGTTTTTGTCATCTGCTTTTATTTAAAGAATTTTTTCCTTTCACCCCTCCCCAAGCTCCCCCCCCATGCTGGCCTTTTACAGAGAGCAATATCAAATCTAAAAATAACAGGAGGGAATAGGCTTAAGCTGATGGGCAAGGAAACCCTGGGAAAGCAGAGGTGGAGACTCAAGAGTTTGGGCTGGAAGCTTCCGTGCAGGAATTCAAAGCCATGCGAGGCGTGCGGTCCTCCTTGGAACCTCAGGACTGAATTTCAGGTTTCAGCTTCTGGACCCCAGTGGAAAGTAGCTGATTCCTTCTATAGCAGAAAAACGAGATAAGGCAGAAATATGAGTGTTTACTTATGAACAGAGGGAGGAAGCATCATCTCTAATAGGAACAGAGGCAAGTCTGCTTTTTTTTTTAGACAGAGGGCTTGGCTTCCTAGCTCCCAGCAACCTCAAACTCTTGGGCTCAGTCTGCTTTTCAGAAAAGCTGGTGGGGAGTAGAAGTCAGCGAGGGAGCTGGAGAGGAGCCAGCCTCACTCCCCCACTGAGGACTGGAGAGTGTCCTGCGGGAGCTGGTGTCTGGGCCTGAGCTTCCTGGGAGGAAGGACCTGGAAGTGAGTCTCTGCAGCACAGGGACTCCCAGCAATTGTTTTCCTAGAATGCCCTGGAATGGGTTTGGAAAGAGCAGGAGGGGATAGCTGAGGTGGGCTGCGGAAGGTGGTGTTTCTGGAGGTAGAAGGCACCTCCTGGAGGAATCCTGGGTCTGTGTCCCCTTTAGGCTGGGGGTAGGCTTGCTGGAGAATGGCCAGAACATCCACAGGCCAAACACTTGGCCTGGTGGCTCAGAGGCCGTGCCTGCTATTGTCATTGACTTGGTCAGAAACAAACAGCACCCAGCACTCAGTGGTTTCACAGGCACCTTCATTCCCAGCTCCTGCCATGGGCGCTGCTCAGCTTGGCAGGCCTCCTGCAGCGCCCTGTGAGTGGGCTCTCCTTTGCTTTATCGGATGAATGACACACCCTTTCCTTCACAGCCCATAGGCCAGGACTAGGCCCAGGCTTCACTCAGCTGCAAGAGGGCTAAGACGGAAGTCCTCCTCTGGGGGCCCTGATCCAGGAATAGTAAGCTTCCTGTGCCAGCAGCACTGGTCACCGGGCAATGCTGAGGGGTAACATATTATACATGAAAGAGCAGTTTAGGATGATCTCTGACAACACAGAACAAGTGAAGGGATGGGTAAGCAACAGAAAATTGTACCTAGAAGCAGAGCACAGTATTCCTAGAAGTTCACTGTCGGGCTTCAAAGTGGCTATTTGGCAGGTGGGATAAAGCGGCTGTGTGTTGAAGGGGCAGGATCCAGGCTAGCCTAGTTCCTGTGGTACTGTTTTGGTGAATACTCCTGAAAACTCACATAGTTAATTTGCAGGGTATTAGTTTGTCTTTTTGGTGGGTGTGAGATTGCTTACTCAGAGTATGAAGAGTAACTGAGGCCTGTGTCTTTAGGAGGAACATATTGTTTATTTGGGGTTAGTATTGATTGCATATTCACAGGAAGTCAGACATGACACTCTGTGTACCTCTTTCCACCCCAAAGAGCTAAGGAAAGATCTTAAATACAAGAGCAGAGATGAAACTTCCATCTCAGTGACTCTTCAAAGAAATTAAGTACTCTGCATACAGTTGAAATCCCACAACTGTGGGTAGCAGTATGAAGTATGTAAACTCATTTGTTTTGCTGTTGCGTATTTCTAGATAGAAGGCTTTGCTGATGTTCTAAATGTTATGGTTGTTTCAATGTATTTACATCATCCTTGGATAAAGAAATAAAGCAATGATTGAAACATTTTACCATTTTGCTTATTTTAGGTTGTTCTGTGGATTAGTAAGGAAATATTCTGTGAACATATTACATCACGCCATTCTGCCAATAATGTATTGATTTAGTCTCAATGAATCTTTTTATTTGCCACTTACAAGTATTTATTAGGATAAGAGGTCATAGAATATACTCTTATAACATACATGAGAAAAAACACATTTGAAAGAATACAAAGTAAAATGACAGGAGCTGACAGAATTTAGTGTTTATGAATCAGATCTTCAATAACTTTAATAATTCAGAAAAAATTCAAAGTGTATTTGAAAGTGGAGACCATGCTTTATAATATTTTATAATAATCAAAGAAGATATTAGGCTCTTAAAGGTGATACATGACTTAATAGTTTTTCAAATGATTTCAGAATGGGTTCCTAGATCCTTATAGGGATATTAAAAAGAAAAGACAGAACTTTGGCAAGCCAAGTATTAACCCATAGCAGCTTGGTAAAAGTTTACTTTATATAAAGATTCTTCAATTTACATTTGTTTTTGTTACAGAAGCACAAAAAAATAAACTAATATGCTAATTACATTTCAGGAGTCTGCAAGCTATATGGCAAAAATAGTTATCTTACTAAAGCCTGTATTCTATGAAAATGTGCACCACACTGCGTACAATAACCGAGTAGATATAAACCATGTGATTATTAACTCTTCTATATAAAATCCTTACCTGCCAAATGTCATACGATCCCCTCTGTCTACATGTCTTTTAGGGTAGCCTCAGGTTTTAAGCCAATATACATTTCTATTTGAAAAAGTTATCATCTCTATGACTAAAATGATTCTGTAAAGGCCTTAACATTTTTTTTTTCAGTACTCCACTAACAAGTCCTACCATGACCAATAAATGATGACAAACTTTAGAAAAAGCTACTGGAGGCCTGAGATCATCAAATCTGAGCATTTTGTCTCCAATCCCTAGAAGACCTTGCTACTTTGAGACCTATAGCTCCAAGTAGAAAACTCAGAATTTTCTACTTTCAAAAAAATATTTTGTCAGGAATAACAGAATAATTAGATTTCTAGGAAAATGAGGATTTTAAATTAAGATTTAGCAATATCTACCATAAATTTACTTCCAATTATTTATGAATGACAGAAATCAGTTCAAGTTTTACATACAAAAGATATAAATACTGCATATTTATTGCATAGTGAATATTGGCACAGACCCTTTCATATTTAAAGCATAAAATGCAATCAGCAAATCTGCTGCTCTTAATTGTGTTTCTTAAGATCCATTTGTGCAATACCTCAATTTTTTTTTTTTAAAGATAACCACGTAACTAATATTGTTTTGTTTTGCTGGATGAACCCACTGCTATTTTTCTTACTACTTAGAAAATTCTTCTGTAGCCTTAATGTTGACAATGAATACAATCCCTTTTTGTCATGTGGCTTTTTAAACTTCAACCACAATAACTCATTTAATGCACATTTATTGACTATGTCCTTCATGCCAGGCTTGCACATATCTTATTCCCAAGGCAACTTTTAAAAATGGGATCTAGAAGACTCAAAAAGAATGAAGCTAGAATCTGGGAAAGAAGGATTTTGAGAAACCTTACAGCCATTTCAGGAAGTTGAGAGCAACTTTAAACACTTTCCATGAGGAACTCCGTCACAGTGTAAGGGTGCAGAGCTGCCCCCTGCCTCTCTGAGCCTGAGTTTTCCTGACAGGGCCCAGCCACCGTGAGGTTGATGCCCAGGGAGGGGAGGTTCTCTTTTGCAACTCAGCACGTTCTCTGTGCTCTTAGGCTGCCACATAGAGCATCTTTCCTTTGGCGTTGAAGGGGAGACTCTCTATTCCAAGATGAGTGTCAGCCAAGCTTTCCAAGAAACATGAAAGATCATCATGGGGCTGAGAGCTGGAAAGTAGAAGTCACAAACACTGATGTATTTTAAGGTTATTGTAAAAAGCAATAGGAAATATACTAATGGGAGATTTCTTGAGCCTTCTCACGTCGTGGCACAGACATCTGAACAGCCCAGGGCGGGACGTGCTATAGAGTTTGGGCACTTTAGACCATGCTCTGGAGGCAGATGCCACAGACTAATAAGTAGAAACTTAGGATGTTTCCAGAGAGAGCCATATACATCCTGGTCACATACAATTTCAACTATCGATATTTTTTTAAGTTTTCAAAGTTGTCATCTTTGTAAGGACAGGTGGTCTGTGGCCATCTTGTGGCACACTGGCACCACACCTGTAGTCAGCAGTGAGCTGCCCCTTGTGGACTGGAGGCTCCTCTGTGTCCAGGGTCAGGGTGGGGCTCCTTGGTTTGGCTAACTATTGTGTAGCTCCAGCTATCCTCTAGACTCTTTTTCATCATCTGTAAAATCATGAAATTGATGCTTTTTGAGGATCCCAGCACTTTGTGCAATATAAGCCAAATGTTCTGCAGGGGCTGGTTATTCATGGAGGTTTTTGTTTTTTATTTTTAAAGAGGACAACCAAATTTTTACATTCAGATGGTCTTGGCATATTTTTTGTTGATTTTCACAAATTTTAGATAAAGGGGTTGCATTAATTGAGCCAGTGAGGTCTGTCTGCAACTGCTAGTCACGCGTGGCCATGTTGTACCTGGGGCAGGTCTCCAGGCCGTGTTGGTGACCCTGTGGGCAGGACTCCTGGTCACGTTGGTGACCCTGTGGGCAGGAAAGGCTGAAGTGGGGCTGAAGAAGCCAAACACCAAATGCCATTGACTTAAGGCACATTTGGAGAGGACGGAACCGGGGAGCACCAGAGAGCACGCCTGCTAGTAAGCACTTAGCCAACGTCATGTCAGCTGGGCCTCTGTCCCCATTGCAGTCGGCTGGGTCTCAGCTGCCAGCTGTGCTCAGGGGGACACACTAGTTCAGGCGCCCTTGCTGCCAGCTCCCTGTGCCCATTTGGCATGGACTTCCTAATCCAATCGTTTCGTTTATCCTTTTAAGCAGAGGAAGAAGGAACTACCTTTTCCAGCTAAAACAGAAAACCATGGAGGCGGAGCAAGATGGCGGCCAAGTAACAGCTTCCTTGCATCTGGGCACCGTGAGTCTGGGGAGATAGGACTCCAGGAATCTCTGGCTGGTGGGATCTGCCTATCATCACCTGTGTGAGGATACAGGGAGTCAGCGAGAGACTTCTGGACCCCAAAAGGAGGACTAAATCAGTGGAAAAACGGCAAGTGGTCGCGTGTGTTCAATCTGTCTAAACCCGCCTGCAACTGTGAGTTCAGTAGCAGCGAGACTGCAAACCAGAAAGGCCTTACCTGTGAACTGTTTTGGTGTCTTTGGACTTGACACTCAGTTGAACTGCCTTGGGGAGAGCCTGAGCGAGAGTGCGGAGAACTTTGGCTGTTGTCTAGGGCCCCAGTCTGAGCCGCTGAGCCAGACGGGAGCTAATAGTGTTTGGCTGTGGGTCACAGGGAGCCATTGTGAGCGATCTGCCCCAGTAAGCTCCGCCCTCAGGGTCGCAGAGTTAGAATCGGGTGGGACCTGGTAACCCAGCGACCGAGTAGCCTAAGGGTAGGGTCTGAGCCGCCTTGCAGCCCTAACCCTCAGGGGCAGAGTGAGACCGGTTTTGGCACACTGGGTAAGTGGATAGCCACTTCAGCAGTGATTCCAGTGACAAGCACTTTCCTGGGAAAGCTTCTGCTCAGCAAGTTTACAAGTTCAAAGTGCCTTTTAAGTGGGCTGAAGAGAGATTTAGGGTGTCTACCTGCTGAGGTTTGAGAAACTAGCAGCCTCCAGTCATATCAGAACTGTGATTAACATCTCATACCCCAGAAGACCATGTGTTGTCCAGACAATATTCAATAACATATACATACTGCTTGGTTTTGGTTGTGTGTTTTTTTTTTTTTTTTGGTTTGGTTGGGTTTTTTTGTTTATTTTGATGTTGTTGATGTTGTTTTGTTTTTTAATTTCAACCTTTTCCATACAGATCCTTTTTCTTTCTCAATTTTTCTAGTTTAATTATAATTTCCCATTGCTGCCTTTTTCAATAACTAGAACTTCATTTTTGCTAGTGTTTCTACCGCTATTATTTGGTTTTTCACCCAATTTTATCCTGTAAAGTTTTCTGTTTGCTTGTTTTGGTTTGATTTATAGCATTTTTGTCTTTCCTCTCTACTTGGTGGAGGAGAGGTACTGTGTCTAATCAGGTTAGCAAAGAGCTGCTGACCTCAAGGGAACCACCCAACTGGGCACCCCCAGAAGGTGGGGTTTTTTTAAGGTTGTGTCAAAGTACCCTACTGTACACCTATATTGCTCTGTCTCCCTCTTTCTGTGCCTCCCTTCTTTTTGTCAATATTCCTTTTACCCACCCCCTCTTCTTTCTCTATTTTTCTTTTTTTTTCTTATCACTCGGTCCTCCTTTCTTTCATCCCTTTCTTGCTCTTGAACCTTCTCACCCTTCTGGTCCTGTAACCCTTAGTCCACAGGCACGAGCACTTAAAGAGCAAGAGGAAGTGAAAGGAAAATTAGGGCAAGGAAACAGATAAAAGAAATCACTCATGAGGAAGAATCAGCAGAAAACTCCAGGCAACATGAAGAACCACTCCAGAACAACCCCGCCCAGGGACCATGACGTAGCTACTGCAGATGATTCCACCTATAAAGAAATGTTAGGAATGACAGAAAGGGAATTTAGAATACACATGTTGAAAACAATGAAAGAAATGATGGAAACAATGAAGGAAACTGCTAATAAAGTGGAAAATAACCAAAAGGAAATCCAAAAACAGAATCAAATAAGAGATGAACAATATGAAGAATATAAAAAGGATATAGCAGAGCTAAAGGAAATGAAACAGTCAATTAGGGAACCTAAAGATGCAATGGAAAGTATCAGCAACAGGTTAGACCATGCAGAAGAAAGAATTTCAGAGGTAGAAGACAAAGTTTTTGAGATAACTCAGATAGTAAAAGAGGCAGAAAAGAAGAGAGAGAAAGCAGAATGTTCACTGTCAGAATTATGGGACTTTATGAAGCGTTCCAACATACAAGTTATAGGAATTCCAGAAGGGGAAGAAGAATGTCCCAGAGGAATGAAGCCATACTAGAGAATATCATAAAAGAAAATTTCCCAAATATCACCAAAGATTCTGACACACTGCTTTCAGAGGGATATCGGACCCCAGGTCGCCGAGCTTCTCCAAGACACATTGTGATGAACCTGTCCAAAGTCAAGACAAAAGAAAAGATTATGCAAGCTGCCAGGAGTAAGCACCAGTTGACCTACAGGGGCAAATCCATCAGAGTGACCGCAGACTTCTCTAATAAAACTTTCCAAGCAAGAAGACAATGGTCATCTACCTTTAATCTACTTAAACAGAACAATTTCCAGCCCAGAATTCTTTACCCTGCTAAGCTAAGCTAAGCTTAAAAATTGATGGAGAAATCAAATCATTTACGGATATACAAACATTGAGGAAATTCACCACAACAAGACCAGCTCTACAGGAAATACTTCAACCTGTTCTGCACACTGACCACCACAATGGATCAGCAGCAAAGTAAGAACTCAGAAATTAAAGGACAGAACCTAACCTCCACACTGATGCAAAAGATAAACCTAAGCAATGGACTCTCACCAAATAAGACGAATAGAATACTACCACACTTATCAATTATCTCAATAAATGTTAATGGCTTGAATTCCCCACTGAAGAGACATAGATTGGCTGACTGGATTAAAAAACACAAGCCATCCATTTGCTGTCTGCAAGAAACACACCTGGCATCAAAAGACAAATTAAAGCTCCGAGTCAAGGGTTGGAAGACAATTTTTCAGGTAAATGGAATTCAGAAGAAAAGAGGAGTTGCAATCTTATTTTCAGATACATGTGGATTTAAAGCAACTAAAGTTAAAAAAGACAAAGATGGTCTTTGTCTTTATATTGGTCAAGGGTAAAATACAACAAGAAGACATTTCAATTCTAAATATTTATGCACCCAATTTAAATGCTCCCAGATTTTTTTTTTTTTTTTTTTTTTTTAGTGGTTTTTGGCCAGGGCTGGGTTTGAACCCGCCACCTCCAGCATATGGGACCGGCGCCCTACTCCTTGAGTCACAGGCGCCGCCCCAACTCCCAGATTCTTGAAACAGACCTTACTCAGTCTGAGCAATATGATATCTGATAATACCATAATAACAGGGGACTTTAACACTCCTCTTACAGAGCTGGAAAGGTCCTCTAAACAGAAATTAAACAAAGATATAAGAGATTTAAATGAGACCCTAGAACAACTGTGCTTGATAGACGCATATAGAACACTCCACCCCAAAGATAAAGAATATACATTCTTCTCATCACCCCATGGAACATTCTCCAAAATTGATCATATCCTGGGACACAAAACAAATATCAACAGAATCAAAAGAATTGAAATTTTACCTTGTATCTTCTCAGACCATAAGGCACTAAAGGTGGAACTCAACTCTAACAAAAATGCTCGACCCAACCCAAAGGCATGGAAATTAAACAATCTTCTGTTGAATAACAGATGGGTGCAGGAAGAAATAAAACAGCAAATCATTAACTTCCTTGAGCATAACAACAATGAAGACACAAGCTACCAAAACCTGTGGGATACTGCAAAAGCAGCTTTGAGAGGAAAATTCATCACTTTAGATGCCTACATTCAAAAAACAGAAAGAGAGCGCATCGACAATCTCACAAGAGATCTTATGGAATTGGAAAAAGAAGAACAATCTAAGCCTAAACTCAGTAGAAGAAAAGAAATATCCAAAATCAAATCAGAGATCAATGAAATTGAAAACAAAAGAATCATTCAGAAAATTAATGAAACAAGGAGTTGGTTTTTTGAAAAAATAAATAAAATAGATAAACCATTGGCCAGACTAACAAGGAATAGAAAAGTAAAATCTCTAGTAACCTCAATCAGAAATGATAAAGGGGAAATAACAACTGATCCCACAGAGATACAAGTGATCATCTCTGAATACTACCAGAAACTCTATGCCCAGAAATTTGACAATGTGAAGGAAATGGATCAATATTTGGAATCACACCCTCTCCCTAGACTCAGCCAGGAAGAAATAGAGCTCCTGAACAGACCAATTTCAAGCACTGATATCAAAGAAACAATAAAAAAGCTTCCAACCAAAAAATGCCCTGGTCCAGATGGCTTCCCTCCAGAATTCTATCAAACCTTCGAGGAAGAGCTTATTCCTGTACTGCAGAAATTATTCCAAAAAACTGAGGAAGAAGGAATCTTCCCCAACACATTCTATGAAGCAAACATCAACCTGATACCAAAACCAGGAAAAGACCCAAACAAAAAGGAGAATTTCAGACCAATCTCACTCATGAATATAGATGCAAAAATTCTGAACAAAATCCTAGCCAATAGATTACAGCTTATCATCAAAAAAGTCATTCATCATGATCAAGTTGGCTTCATCCCAGGGATGCCAGGCTGGTTTAACATATGCAAGTCCATAAACGTTATTAACAGAGGCAAAAATAAAGATCACATGATCCTCTCAATAGATGCAGAAAAAGCATTTGATAAAATCCAGCATCCTTTTCTAATTAGAACACTGAAGAGTATAGGCGTAGGTGGCACATTTCTAAAACTGATTGAAGCTATCTATGACAAACCCACAGCCAATATTTTACTGAATGGAGTAAAACTGAAAGCTTTTCCTCTTAGAACTGGAACCAGACAAGGTTGTCCTCTGTCACCTTTACTGTTCAACATAGTGCTGGAAGTTCTAGCCAATACAATTAGGCAAGACAAGGAAATAAAGGGAATCCAAATGGGAGCAGAGGAGGTCAAACTCTCCCTCTTTGCTGACGACATGATCTTATACTTAGAGAACCCCAAAGACTCAACCACAAGACTCCTAGAAGTCATCAAAAAATACAGTAATGTTTCAGGATATAAAATCAATGTCCACAAGTCAGTAGCCTTTGTATACACCAATAACAGTCAAGATGAGAAGCTAATTAAGGACACAACTCCCTTCACCATAGTTTCAAAGAAAATGAAATACCTAGGAATATACCTAACGAAGGAGGTGAAGGACCTCTATAAAGAAAACTATGAAATCCTCAGAAAGAAAATAGCAGAGGATATTAACAAATGGAAGAACATACTATGCTCATGGATGAAGAATCAACATTGTTAAAATGTCTATACTTCCCAAAGCAATCTACCTATTCAATGCCATTCCTATCAAAATACCAACACCGTACTTTCAAGATTCGGAGAAAATGATTCTGCCTTTTGTATGGAACCGGAAAAAACCCCATATAGCTAAGGCAGTTCTTAGTAATAAAAATAAAGCTGGGGGCATCAGCATACCAGATTTTAGTCTGTACTACAAAGCCATAGTGGTCAAGACAGCATGGCACTGGCACAAAAACAGAGACATAGACACTTGGAATCAAATTGAAAACCAAGAAATGAAACTGACAGCTTACAACCACCTAATCTTTGATAAACCAAACAAGAACATACCTTGGGGAAAGACTCCCTATTCAATAAATGGTGTTGGGAGAACTGGATGTCTACATGTAAAAGACTGAAACTGGACCCACACCTTTCCCCACTCACAAAAATTGATTCAAGATGGATAAAGGACTTAAATTTAAGGCATGAAACAATAAAAATCCTCAAAGAAAGCATAGGAAAAACACTGGAAGATATTGGCCTTGGGAAAGCTTTCATGAAGCAGACTGCCATGGCAATTGCAACAACAACAAAAATAAACAAATGGGACTTCATTAAACTGAAAAGCTTCTGTACAGCTAAGGAGACAATAACCAAAGAAAGAGACAACCTACACAATGGGAAAGGATATTTGCATATTTTCAATCAGACAAAAGCTTGATAACTAGGATCTATAGAGAACTCAAATTAACCCACATGAAAAAAGCCAACAATCCCATATATCAGTGGGCAAGAGACATGAATAGAACCTTCTCTAAAGATGACAGACGAATGGCCAACAAACACATGAAAAAATGTTCATCACTCTATATATTAGAGAAATGCAAATCAAAACAACCCTGAGATACCATCTAACCGCAGTGAGAATGGCCCACATCACAAAATCTCAAAACTGCAGATGCTGGCGTGGATGTGGAGAGAAGGGAACACTTTTACACTGCTGGTGGGACTGCAAACTAATACAACCTTTCTGGAAGGAAGTATGGAGAAACTTCAAAGCAGTCAAGCTAGACCTCCCATTTGATCCTGCAATCCCATTACTGGGCATCTACCCAGAAGGAAAAAAATCCTTTTATCATAGGACACTTGTACTAGACTGTTTATTGCAGCTCAATTTACAATCGCCAAAATGTGGAAACAGCCTAAATGCCCACCAACCCAGGAATGGATTAACAAGCTGTGGTATATGTATACCATGGAATACTATTCAGCCATTTAAAAAAATGGAGACTTTACATCCTTCGTATTAACCTGGATGGATGTGGAAGACATTATTCTTAGTAAAGCATCACAAGAATGGAGAAGCATGAATCCTATGTACTCAATTTTGATATGAGGACAATTAATGACAAGGTTATCGGGGGGGGGGAGCAGAAAGAGGGATGGAGGGAGGGGGGTGGGGCCTTGGTGTGTGTCACACTTTATGGGGGCAAGACATGATTGCAAGAGGGACTTTACCTAACAATTGCAATCAGTGTAACCTGGCTTATTGTACCCTCAATGAATCCCCAACAATAAAAAATAAATAAATAAATAAATAAATAAAATAAAATAAAAAGAAAACCACTTGTAGAACATAGGACATAAAATCACCACACACGTTTCTCCTTGAGTGCGTTGCGGTGGCTCTGGGGCTCTGGATTCTGTTTTGCCTGCTCTGCCTTGGCTCTTCCCCATTTTGGATGGTGCAGCTCCATCTTTCCAGTTATTCAGCCAAAGACCCTGGAGCCGTCCCACATTCAACTGGCCAAGAAAACCTCCTGGCTCTACCTACACCATACCCAGAACCCAGCCTCCTCTCCGCTCCGCTGCTGCCACCGGCTCCAAGCCCACATTGGCTCCAAGCCCTCACCATCTCCAAGCCGCCACCGTCTCTTGGCGGGACTCTTTCAGTAGCCTCCCAGCTGCTCTTCCTGCCCTGCCTGTCGTTGAAGCAACAGCCAGAGTGATCCCACGACAACATCAGCCAGGCTGTGTCACTCCTACTCAAGCCCCTATTGCTTCCCATCTCGCCGTGGTAAAAATGAAAATTCTTACGATGCTCTGTGAGCCCCTTAAGACTTGGCCCTATGTCGACTCTCCAAGCTCCTGTCCTAGTCCCTTGCTCATTGCTCTCTAGCTATACCGGGTTCGTTGTTCCTGCCCCAGGACCCTTGCACTGGCTGATGGTGCTGCCCTGCACTGCTCTTCCCCTGACGTCTGACTAGCAGGTGCCCTCACTTCCACTGGATCTTGACTTAACATCACCTTCTCAGGGAGGCCTCCCAGTGTCCCATCATCTCAAAGTGCAAACTATCACCCCTGTTGTCTCCACCGTACTGCTTTCGTTTTTCTTTTTTGATACAGAGTCTCATTATGTCACCTTCAGTAGAGTGCTGTGGTGTCACAGCTCACAGCAACCTCCAACTCTTGGGCTTACGCAATTCTCTTGCCTCAGCCTCCTGAGTAGCTGGGACTACAGGTGCCTGCCACAACTCCTGGCTGTTTTTTGTTGCAGTTGCCACTGCTGTTTTAGCTGGCCTGGCCTGGGTTCAAACCTACCACCCTTGGTATACGGGGCCGGCACCCTACCCGCTGAGCCACAGGTGCTGCCCCACTCCTGCTTTCTATTCCTCTGCAGACCTGCACCTTCTAGCACAGTGTGTGTTTCTACTTACTTGGTTTATTTTTCCCCTTCCTTAGAATGTAAGGTTCTTGGAGGTGGGGACTTTTGCCTGTTGTGTTTGCTGTGGGATCCCCAGGAGCTATGAGCCCACTGGGCCATAGTAGGTGCTCAGTAAGGACTGGATGGTGGTGGGGACTCTATCCAGAGCCCCCAGTACACACAATGGGAACACCCCCTGCACAGGCTACATGCTCAGATCAGCTTTCTGTCCCTATCAGAGGACATTAAGGAATTGTCCCATGCCACCTGCCATCTGGAATTTGATATAGACTATGGCTAAAATTGTGGGTCCAGACATGGAGATTTTTTTGTTTCTTGAGATTTATGTCTTGACGAGACTCATGGTAATGAGACAGTAGAGCCCTAGGTGACTTTGAGGGCTGGGCAGCAGCTTTGGGGTGAATATTTTGCCCTCTTAGAGAAGCGTTTCTTACTCCCAATGTGCACATGAATCCCTGGAGGGAGGGGACCCTGTTAAGATGCAGATTCCAAATGGGGCTGGGACTCTGCATTTCTAACAGGCTCTAGGCAGTGGAGCCAAGTGGTATAAATAGCTAGGTTTGGGCATGATTTTCTCCATAGGCAGGCATTGGAATGGAACCCCAGAATATTGCATTGCCCCCCCAAAATCAGCATTTAATAAGGCCAGAGCACAGAGAAACAAATGTTATATGATCTTACTTATACATGGACTTAAAAAAAGTTGAACTCACAGAAGTAGAATAGAATGGTGGTCACCAGAGGCTGACAGGGGACAGGGAGAGGCTGATCAATGGGTACAAAGCTTCTATCAGCAGGAATCAATCCTAGTGTTCTTTTGTTCAGTTGCACAGCCTGGTGACAATAGTTAATAATAATGTACTATATGTTTCAAAATAGCTAAAGGATGTTCGGAAGGAGGTTCGGCACCTGTAGCTCAAGCGGCTAAGGCACCAGCCACATACACCAGAGCTGGCGGGTTTGAATTCAGCCTGGGCCCGCCAAACAGCAATGACAACTACAACCAAAAAATAGCCGGGCGTTGTGGCAGATGCCTATAGCCCCAGCTACTCGGGAGGCTGAGGCAAGAGAATCGCTTAAGCCCAGGAGTTGGAGGTTGCTGTGAGCTGTGATCCTATGGCACTCTACATAGGGCAACAGCTTAAGGCGCTGTCTCAGAAAAAAAAAAAAAAAAAGAAAGATAGCCAAAGGAAAGGATTTTAAATGTTCACCACATAAAGAAATGATAAATATTTGAGGTGATAGGTATGCTTATTATCTGGATTGATCATTCCACAATGCATGCGTGTATGGAAACACCACATTCCCTATAAATATATACAATTATTATTTGTCAATTAAAAATAAAATAAGCAAAAAGGTCAGAGCCTTGTGGCTGGATCTTGTTAAAGTCCTCTGGGGCTCCTGGACTTTGCAAGCAGCACCTGTCCTGGGAGGTCCCATGCCTGTGGGACCATCCTTCTCCAACTCCAAACTTAAATAACCTTTCCCATTTTACTTTTGGTCTCAGAAGAAGAAGATCACTCCTCTGGGTTGGGCTTTTATCTCCTCTCCCTCCAGGCTCCCTGGTCTTACCTGAGCAGAGAACCATACAGGGGGTTATAGGGGTTCAGGGGTACTGGGATGTCACACAGCCTTACTGGTGACAGGACAGGCACCTCACCATCTCTAAGCCTCTCCTATTCATCTTTAAAGTGGGCATGATGAGAGTGTCTACTTCATGGGGTTGTGGGGATTAAAGGATTAGTATAGGAGAAATATTTGGAATGAGCCTAGTACACAGTTAAAGGTTCCTATTTTGTCTAATGATCTCTTTGCTCATGTCTGAAGTCTCAGATGGGAAGAACCATCAGAAGTACTGAATATTCCCCTATTACCAGGGGGATTTGAGGGACAGCTTCATGTTCTCTTTTTCTTGAAAGTAGAGTCTTTACAACGTGTTCTCCAGTCTTTTGTTGGGAGGTGTCCCCAACGTCCTGGTGGGTGATGGTCAACAGTGTCTACTCACGTCCTTCCTGTCTTTTAAACCAAGTCGACTCCGTTGGGGCCACCCACAGCCTGGGCTTGTCAGCCCTGCCCGCAGCGAAATTGTTTTGTTCTTTCTGTCCTCCCTCAAAACCTTGCTCTGGCCTTCTGACCCAGCGCTGCACCTGCCTCGTCTTCCTGCTTTGTTTCCTGTGTCTGCCTCTGTGCCAGTCAACCTTGAGGACAGATTTTGGCTTTTGTAGCTTTGACCATTGGCGTACAAACATTACTTATTCCCTCATTTTCTGGCTCTTTCTATTCCTGGGCACTCTGATGCCCTTGCCTGCTGAGTCTCCCTGCAGGACCTCAGGTCACTGTTGGAGGGCTGACCACCTCAGCTTGCCCCTGGTCCCTCGGGGACAGGCACACAGTGTGATACATGATAACAAGAATGAGGCTGATTGGTATTTTTTTTTTTTTTGTGGTTTTTGGCCGGGGCTGGGTTTGAACCAACCACCTCCAGCATACGGGACCGGCGCCCTACTCCTTGAGCCACAGGCGCCACCCTGATTGGTATTTATTGAGCGCTTGCTGCTGTCTTGAGTGATTTAAATAGATTTTTGCATGTTATTCATTTATTTTTATTTTTTATTTTTGTTTTTGAGACAGAGTCTCACTCCGTCACCCTGGGTAGAGTGCTGTGGTGTCATCATAGCTCATAATTGAAACATAAAAGAGCTTGCCTCAGCCTCCTGAGTACCTGGGACTACAGGCATGAGCTACAATGCGCAGCTAATTTTTCTAATTTTAGTGGAGATGGGGTCTTTTGCTCAGGCTGGTCTTGAACTCCTGAGCTCAGATGATCCACCGCCTCAGCCTCCCAGAGTGCTGGGATTAGTGGTGTGAGCCACCATGCCTAGCCTATTGCATGTTATTTTAACTGCAAATCTGCAAAGTTTTGTCTTCATTTGGAGGTGAGGAAAGTAAGGATTGGCCAGGGTAAACTCGAAGCGACACATGTGTTTGAAGAGGATCAGAATATGCTACCTCCAAATATGCCATTATGCATAAGGATTGTTTTGAATTGATGTCAGTGGAGAATCATTCCAGGCAGAAGTTTCTGCTTCCCCCTTATCTGCTGGAAGGCAGGAATTTCCCTTTGTGGGGTGGCCTCCCTGTGCCGGCCCTGCCTGGGAAGAGGAGAGAAATTCTCATCACCTGAGACGAGAAGCCGACCTTGAGATGAATTTGCATAAACAGACCTTATTAAAAGTAACCTTTATCTCCCATTAGTTCCTTATATATTTCCTAGTCACTTCCCATGATTTATCTTCACTTGAAGCCCAAACCACCTTTCCTTTGTTAAAAAGGTACATAAGCCCCTCAAGTCTAACTGCTTCCTCGAGCTGTCCCTCTTTTCTGTGCACTCCCATGCACATAAAGATTGACAAAAATTGTGTGCCTTTTTTCCCTGTTAATGTTTTTTAGCTTATTTTACAGTCCCCCAGGCCCTGAACCGAAGAGGATAGAAGAAAAAGATTTTCTCCCTGTCATAGTAAATGTAATTCCGTTCGTGGGCCCAGGAGACCTTCTCTTCCTTCAGTGGCATCTGCCCTCTCTTCCCTTTCTCCTTCCACTGCCTTGACCCAGACCCTTACCAGCTCCTTCAACCAAGATAGAAGCTTCGCAGGGCGCAGTGTCCTGCCCTCAGTGGCTCTTCCCTTGATCCACCCTCCATTGCTGCCAGGGAGCTTTCTAAGGAGCAGGTCTGAGCCTGCCCAGCTTCCGTGGGACACCCGTCAGCGGTGCTCTGCTGACAGGAGAAAGCACCCCGCTTCTCAGCACTGCCCATTCCTGTCCCGTGCTCACCAGACTCCTATCTCAGAACATTCTGGGCTCCTTTGGCCCATGCGTTCTTCCCTGCCCAGATTTTCTACCCTCAGACTTGGCCTTTTGTACCAGAGGATCCGTTGACTCACCTCCCCCGGCTCGTCTTGAACAGCACCTCCTCTGTTAGGTCACCGCCCTGGATTAGTCACCTCTGCCACTTAGGACTCTTTCAACATTGCATTTTGACGATCTGTTTACAAGCTGTCTCCCCTCCACACCGAGTCAGTGTTCCTTGAGGACAGGAGCTGCCTGCCGTGTGCTCATCCAGTATCCCTGACACCCAGCCCAGAAGGGAAAGAGACGGTTTTACCCTAAGTGATAAAACAAACAGCTCTTTCATGCCTCAATTATGCTAACTTATTTTTTTGGGGATTATGATATTTTAGAACCTTAAACCTTAAAATTACCTACTCCAATCCTATCATTTTTACAGGCAGGAAAAGTACAGTCCAAAGTGATGATGTAACTTGCTAAGGAAAGGGCACCGTTGGGGTGTCGGTGGGACAGCCTCCTGCTCCTCTGGTGTGGGGCCCTGTGGCCAAACGGCCATGGCTCTCCACACTGAATGGAAAGGCACCTGTGTACTGGCTAGTGTGGCACGGGGTGTATGTGTGATGGAGGAAAAGCTGGAAAGCCACCGTGCTTTCATTCAGCTTCCCTGCTGAGTTAATTAGAGCTGATCTAGAGCACTTATTTTTATGTGGAAAGCTCATTCATGGAGCTCTACAATTATTCATGTAGCCAATTATAAATGATGAGGAAAAGAAGCCCCTCAATGTTTTAATTCCAGGAAAGACCTAGTACTTCCATATCAGAGAATGCTAGAAATAGAAAAACAAAGTTGACTTTAATGCCACTGTAAAATTATTTCCTTTCATGTTGCATTATAGTAGATGATTCACACAATCATGATTCACACAAAATAAAATCATAATTTTATTTTGAGGTAACAGGACCTTTGATATGAAGTAATTTAATTTGCTCTTTGGCACCTTACAGGTTAAACCAGGGCAAAAGTCTTACTTGACCAAGAAGGTAGGGTCATGATTGTCACGAACCCCAGGTGAGCATTTAGCATTGTTTGCCAAGCATACTCTTTTTCTTTTGAGACTGTGTTTCAGGAAACTGCTGGACTAGTATATGATGCAAAAGGGAGTTGTTCTTCTAAAATTTGACCTTAACTCCCTAGTTGTGTTTATGGCTGGGTGGGAAGTTGGCATGGGCCTGCCAATCATAGGACCATTGTCCCTGGCATCAAGGATTGGTTGGAGAATGGGCCTGTGTCCTAAACTAGACCAAGCAGAGTCTTTGCTTGACATTTTTTTTTTTTAAATAGAAGCTGGTAGGAGTTAATAAAAGTTTTTTTTTTTTTTACTTTCTTCCCTTCATACTAGCAAAATATGCAAATATATGAGCATAAGTGGCTCTGGCTACCCCCTTGGATAGATGAAGCTGATCTACAAGAAGGAAGCCTGGCCGCAGAGAGAAGCAGGAGGGAGGACGGGGGGAGAGGGAGGACAGAGAGACAGAGGCCTTCTGCAGGGTGAGGTCCTGGTTCCCGCCTTCCTGAGGCTCCTTGTTCTCTGTAACCTGATATCAGCTGGCCGTGTGTGTGTGTGTGTGTGTGTGTGTGTGTGTGTGTGTGTGTTGGGTTTTGAACAACTATCAGTTAGAACACTAATAGAGTTCTAACACATGCAGATTTTGTTTTGCTTTGTTAGCCAAACAAGTTAAGCAAATGTGCCTTTTCTCTCCTAGACCATAGATCACATTTTCGGTGTAAGGCAAATATTGATAAGCATGTTATATTATTTTTTCCTAACTTCTCTCCTACTTTGACATTGACTCCATATTATTTATATAATAGGCAATTAGAAAAATTAAGTTTGAGAAATGTGTCTGGCAACCTGGCTAAACTTGTCCAACTACTAGGCAGTCCAGTCTGCCAGGTATACCTTAATCTGGAAAATTTCTTTAAAAACTAACCAGTTTGATTCAAAAGTTTTTGCAAAGCGTTTTCTGGAATACAGTACTACCGAGTTTCTCGAGAGGCATCCTATTTAAAGCAGTGAAAGCAGTGATTCCTTTGAATTTTTTTTTTAAATCTTGTACACAGGCAACAGTGAACACTGAACAGATGTATTAATCAAATGAAATATTTACATTGTAGATTGAATTCTGGGAATTCTTCAGGACAACTGTATGGATTTCACTCAGGAGAGTGGCTGAAGGTGGGGGTAGGGCTTAAAGACAAAATCTCCATGGCTTTAGTTTCTTTGAGATTTTTCTTCAGGAAACGGTTGGGGCCTGGTGTGGGGGTAAAAGAAAATGAAGAGGAAAAAAGTGTTATAATGTGGACACCCGAGAATGACTGGGGCAAGGAAAGCCACTATTTCTCAAATACTATTTACCAGCCCTTGAATTTTTTCTTGTCTGAAGTGTTCCTTTCACAGATAAAAGGAAAAACAGCAGAAAGTGAGAAAATTTGTATTGAGTTCTGCGGAGCCAAGGGCAAACCAATAGTTAGATCCCCTAACTCTGATATTCTAAACTTTATTCTGTATTAATTTGTGTTTAGAAGGCTTATACGAATTTGAAAGTAAACAGGAATGGAGACAGAGAGCTGAATTTAGACGCCCATCTAAATTTCCTTGCCCAGAATTTAGCAGGTGCATGATGGGATGGCTGAAGTCGAGGGAACCACTGGGCTGGTGACTTATGGTTTAAGTTTGTTTCAATTGTTTTGGCAACATCAATACGTTCCTCTTATATAGAAATAGACGTAACTAGGACATTTGGGTTGATGTTGTTTCTGAGTTTTTTGGAGGAGCTGCAGTAGGCATTTATTTATTTATCTAGACAGAGTCTCACTCTGTCACTGTGGGTAGAGTGTCGTGGGAGCATAGCTCACAGCAACCTCAAACTCTCGGGCTCAAGCCATTCTCTTGCCTTAGCCTCTTGAGTAACTGTGATTACAGGTGCCCGCCACAACGCCTGGCTATTTTTAGAGATGGGGGGTCTTGCTCTTGTTCAGGCTGGTCTCGAAGTCAAGCAATCCACCTGCCTTGGCCTCCCAGAGTTGCTACGATTACAGGTGTGAGCCACTGTGCCTGTTGCAGTAGGCCTTAAATAAATGGCATGGAGATGGAGATCCAGGGAAGGAAGACTTAGGGCGATGACATCCATTGTTTAATTAAGGATTTTAGTGAAAATTGGAGTCCTTCAGGAGAAGAAATCCACCTCCTTGGGAAGCAGTCTCATCATATAGAGGAAATGGTAGCCTTTCGGATAGTGATTTTAAGAAAGGAGTTAGACAGTGAGGGCAGGCTCAGTAGGAGAAGGCTGACAGGACAAGAAACTCACAAGGATGTGAATAAACTTAGCTAAGATAAATGTGACCAACAGGGACCCCTTAGTTATTTTACTTTAACCAGAACATCTCTATCCAAAGTGAAGGGGAAATTCCATTAATTGGGGCATGTGCACAGTTGAGGCAACAGTGTCCCTAAATGAACTACCCCTCATTACCATAGCAAAAGTCACACCCATCAGCAAGCACTTTACAGTTTAAAAATGCCATGGCAACTCCCAGAAGTTACCCTAGAAGTTCAAGTTACTTTGTAACTGGAAGTTGTGTCCTGAATAGAAGTCTGTAATTTTCTTGATAACCATATGTTTCTGTTCATGGTGACACCTAACTTACCAATATTTCTCAGCTATTTACAACTTGGCTGAGTATGACAAAGTGAGAAAAAAATGACCAAATGAGATGGCCCTGGATCTATTAACTAAAGCCTCTGCACTTATCTGTGGATGTTCTTGCATTTTTCTAGTGTTTTCTCTCGTGAGTAAAGGCTCCACTGCTCTTCTATTTGCAGAAACCAGACAGGCCCCTTCCTTCCCTCATCTGGGCACACACATCCACGTCCAGGTCATGACACACTAACCTCAGTGGCTCTCAAACCTTCCATTTGAATTCACCAGCAAGGGCTCTTAATTTTTTTTCTGCAATGAAAACGTTTGGTAGTCTGGTTGAGCCTATGGGCCCCTTTTCAGAATAAGATTTTAAAATGCATGAAATAAAACACATAAGATTACAAAAGAAGCAATGATGTTAAAAAGCTATAAATAATTTTGAGTGATAATAATGATATGTTTTTCTATTAATGCATCCTGCGATATGATACAGTGGCAGGACTAACAGCTATAGTCATTTTCCATTAGCAACGAGTATAAGTGATTTCTGGAATTACCTGCAGAAACTGTAATGTGATCTGAAATCAACTGATTTCTCTTGGTAGCAAAGTAACAGGTGCTGGTAATAGTACTTGTTCTTTGTTGGCTACATTCATAATGGAAGGAAATACTAAATTTCAATTAGAGGTTGGTAAAAATAGAGATATGCTTGTTTTCTCATGTAAGTTCACAGAATTCCGTGGAGCCTAGATTGCCTTTGCCCAAGGCCACCACTGTTTTCTCATTGGATTTACTGCCATGGGCTTCTATTGCGTGCGTGTGCTTGCCCGAGTCCAGACTGTCTTCTGTTCGGCAGCCAGGTTGTGCTTTCAAAATGCAAATTTGTTGTCACACCCACCCCTGCACCCCCAACACACACAGGTACCTCCACTACTTTCCATTGCTCTCAGAATAGACCAAAAGGCCTGGGGCTCAGCTCTGGGGCCTCTGCTGTGTTGTGGTTTCTCCAAGTTCCCTTCTATCATGAGGCTTTTGCACTTGTGTTTCCCTCTGCTGGGAATCCCCTTCAGGCCTCTTCTCACTAGCGACCTCTTCAGGGACTCAGCCTAAACTGTCACTTCCTTACGGAAGGCCTCCAGGACTTTCCTGACCAGTTCTAGGCCTCTGTTGCACCACAGCGCTCCTGTTCCTCAGAGGTGATACTGCATTGATTTGTGTGATTCTTTGATGTCTATCCACCCGCTGGCTGTGAGTTCCGTGAGACTGGGTCCCACGCTGTATCCCCAAGACAGTGCCTGGCAATAGAGTACAGATTTGTTAAATATTGAAGAATAAAAAAATGAATGAATAAGTAGTTCTAAAAGCATTTTAAAAGCTGAAAATCCAGTGATGTGGTAGATAGAGATTAGTGTGAGGAGAAAAGGAGGGCCTTAGAGGCTGACATGTGAGAGCAGAGAGACATGATCATCTCTCCTTTGGGGACCGACGAGCAAGGAAGTAACCAAAGTCAGTCAACCCCTCCTCCGGAGTTGAAGCCTTTCAGTGCAACTTAAAAAGGGAGCTCAGTGTACGGCAATAGGCCCCGAGAGCACCACTGTGTTACAGGAGAGAACGTTAACTTACATTTCTAAGGTCAACCCTAAATATTGATAAAAGGGTAAATTACATTATTGGTCTTCACATATTAAAAAAAGAAATGTTACCAAAAATAATAGAAGTCAAGACTTGCTCTTGAAAAGAAAAGGTTATTTGGAAAATAAATTAATATGTGAGTTCAGATAAACTGTACTCTGGGTGTTTGTATATGTATATAATATACATTTGTTTCTTTTCTAGAAATATATTATTTGATCCCAACACTTACATATTTAATTTCATTATTAGGTCTAAAACGTATTTCTTCAGCAATATAATCTAGAAGTGGAATTTTTGGTGGGTTGATGTTATCAGTGGAGAATGGTATTAATGAGACCAAATTACGGGTAATTTTCTCACAAACTGGTGATGATGTTGTGCTCTCTAATTCAGATTTTACTCTCACATCCGGCTAGATGTGGTGCAAATGCAGGCCTCCGAGACTGGATAAAACTGCATGAATAGTTGGAACAAATCCACTCTTGATAGTTGAGAAATAACTGGAGATTGGCTTGTACAATGTATAATATAATTTTGGATACCTATCATGTTCAAGGCTTGGTAGTACACCCTGGTGAGTGGCAGTCCCATCTTTGCCATCAGAGCACTGGATTTGTTTTCTTACATGAATGGGTGATTATTACTGAAGTTGGCTATTGTATGAGGACTCCTTTTATGGGGAAAGATATACAAACGTTAGTCCTGGGCTGGCACAAGATATAATGCTTTTATTCTGAATCCTCATCGGGAAGGATAAGTTATTAGGCATTCACCCACGTGCCTTCAGGGTGTGAGGCAAAGATTGGAGGGACAGCCCCCTGGAGACTGTTCCTCTATGCAGTTCCTCTCTGGATGGTGAGCACCTGGAAAACGCCGCCCCGGATGTAAGAGTCAAACACAAGGTTATCTGATTGGCCTGCTTCCACTCTGGTTGCTCATCGTATACTTGAAGCAAGCACACATAGAGTCCTCCCTCCTGTGAATCAAGTTGGCAAGCCCAATCTGGAAAAGTGACCGGCTGTGCCAAGTGGGGCAGAGGGCCCAGGTTATAGCCATTGGTGATGCATGGGGCCCATTTTCCACTGGGCCAGATCCAGCAGCCTGAAACAATGCTATGAACCTGTCACACTCTGTTGTGTCAGGGTGACTCAAACACCTTTGGGCTGGGACCATTGAAATGATGGACTGTTACAGTCTTTCCTTGTAATGCCCATTTAATGCCTGCTTAGGGAGCACTTCATTTACACATCACTTACAGCTAGACTTACACAATTTGGGGTGAAAATTCAGTATTGTTCTTGCCCAGGAGCCACGCTCTTCTATAAATGAGATGATCCCCTGTATCCTAAATACAGGCCTGTGCACATATTTCTTAACCTTTTCTGGTATGACTTATCATGGAATTATATTACAATTTTTAATGAAGATCATGCTCAGATTTGAAAGGAGGAAAAGTATGTTGAAACAAAACATTTGGATTTTGCTTATGGTAATTCTTATGAAGAATTCACAAGAGTTGCAGTCTTGTGTGATGTGCTTTAGACTAGAGGTTTCTCGCCTTATCTATGTGCGGGTTTGATAGGTAGTGGGAATGTAGATGCCAATTCGATCTCCACCTGCGAGCCGTCAGTCAAATCATTGTGTGCTGTACTTGCTGGGTCGTTTCAGAGATGATCTATAAATATTTTTTTCCGATTTCTGTGTCATAGAATTAAAAAGCATAGAAGGTAGCTTTATGCTCATACAAGAATAACCCAAATTTAAGATAAAAGATATTTAGAAAAGACTAACAATGGTCCATGGAAATCTTATAATCTTCAGATATCAAAATAGAAGAAAATTCTTTTTCAAGTCAGAGTTCTTATCCATGGAAGAAATGACTGGGCAAAAATGAGGCCTCTTTCCTTAGTACAGCGGTTCTCAACCTGTGGGTCGTGACCCACAGGAAGCGTATTAAAGGGTCGTGGCATTAGGAAGGTTGAGAACCACTGTCTTAGTAGTTGCATAAGTAGAGACACATATTTCACTTATTTGTAGTGATTATAAATGGCCAGGTGAGAATTTTAAAGTCACCACCACCGGAAAAGTATCAGTCAATTTTGGTCCATTTTTGTTTTTCTGTGAGCGTAAAATGCAACAGAATATGCAATTCTCAGACTGTTCTTTTAATTAAAATTGGAAATGAAAGAGTTATTTGAGGGATGTGTCTCTGAATGAGGAATATCGATGTTTTAAATTGAATTCTGCATTGAATTTCCAATAAATTGGAATGCAGAGATTTCTCTCCAATTATGTGGAACATTTTAGCAGATTAATGACTGGTCATTTCAAGAGTCAAAAGGACTCAACCAGCTTCGGAGGGGAGGAAATGAACTGCTGTGCTTCCATTTTCAGTTTGTTCATCTATAGAGTGTGGATACCACTAATTCATAATGGATGTTGTGGTTTGCAATGATTTCACCTGTGTTACTGCGCCTCTGTCCTGGCCAACCTTGGTTGCACACCTATGATTTTGAAATCTCATTTCTCCTCAGTAATTATGAAGCTGGAAATGACTCTTTGCACCTGATTCACAGTTCTTTTTAGCTTTCACCGTCTTCCATGAATATGAAACCCTGGGGTGTGGATGATCTGGGTGCGTGTTTTATTTCTGGCCCGCACATCTTGAGAGAGCACGTGAAAAACAGGCCTCCACTTTACAAAGATGACTGGGCACTGTGCAGGGATTTGAGGTCCCTGTAGAAAAGGCATTATAAAGCAGCAGAAGAAAAATGGAAAAATAGAAAAATTGAAAGAATATTCCCCAAACAGCACAACAAAAAGATTTTCTGTAGCCATGGAGAGGTCTTCCGTGCCTAAATCCATCTGAGTGGCAGGTGCACGCTGCTCATGAATAGCGCACGGAGCTGGCTGTAGATAAAAGGAGGGTGCGGGTCTCCCAGTTGTCTTTTGCTTGTTCAGCTTCCCAGGTCGGCACTGTTTTTTTTCCAGGAGCTTCGCTTCCACTCTTCCTCCCTTTCAGGCGCTCAGTATTCCTTTCGATATTTTTATCCCTGTTCAGGTAACGATGCCTGTTCTCTGGACAGCGTGGACCCTCACACACCCTGGACTACAGAGCCCAGGGGGTGACTCCTGCTCAGTATGGAAGAGTCTGCAGGATTTCAGCAGATGCAATAAAGTCGCCTAACGCCGTCGTGTATTTTGCTCACTTAGCCTCTAATTTCAAACAGGACCTTGCAGTTGACACAAAGCAAAAGAGGATGGCTAGAAGTTGGACATGTGAGGACTGAGGCCCTGAAGGAGGAAGCGGAGATGACACTTTTATTCTGCACGCTCTTGCTTTCTCTCCTTTTGTCCCAAATTGGTCTCATAAACAGTTTGTATATTCGTCTTATTAAAGAAACCACATTTGCCTTGATCATCTTGATTTTATCTCTTTTCTATTTCATTCATTTCTGCTTTCATATTTCTACCACTTTCTTTGTTTTTTCTAATGTCATAAACTGGATGCTTGGCTCACTAGTTATTAGTATTTATAATTCCTAATGTAGGCAGTTAAAGGTGTACATTTCCCTTTATGTACTATTTTTGCTACATCTCTAAGCTTTGATATGCAAGGTTTTCATTATCATTAATTTCTTAGCATTCTAGGTTTGCATGATTATTTTTTGAGTAATTAGAAGTTTGTTTTTAAGGTTTCTAAATATGTTAGTTCCCCCCTACCCCACCTTTTTTGCCACTGACTTCCAATTTCACACCCCTGAATGATTTTATGATCAGAAGACAGGTTCTGGCTGGGCATGTTGGCTCACACCTGTAATCCTAGCCCTCTGGGACTCGAGCTCAGGAGTTAGACCAGCCTGAACAAGAGTGAGACCCTGTCTCTAAAAATAACCCAGTGTTGTGGTGGTGCCTGTAGTCTTGAGCTCAAGTCTTTGAGGTTGCTGAGAGATATGAGGCCACAATATTCTACCCTGGGGCAACAGAGTGACTGTCTCAAAAAAAAAAAAAAGAAGACAGGTTCTGTTTGATATGGGCTTTTAAAAATGTGCTGACACTTACTTGTGGGCCTAGAATAATGGTCAGTTGTTTTTTATTTTTAATTGTCAGTTTTTGTAAATGTTCCTCATGTGTGTGCTTGGGAAGAATGTATATTTCTTTTTTTTCTTTTTTTGGCCGGGGCTGGGTTTGAACCCACCACCTCCGGCATATGGGACCGGCGCCTACTCCTTGAGCTACAGGTGCCACCCAAGAATATATATTTCTTAGTTATTGGATCTGGTGTTTATTTCATCCAGTAAACTAAAGCTGTAAATTGTGTCTTCAAATGCTCTCTGTCTATGCATCAAGAGGCTGGCCTAGTTGAACCATAGTAAAGACTGTCTTGCTCCCTGGCTTCCACGGGTTCTGCCAATGGGAGCCAGGATATGAGATTGGAAAGCGGTAGAGGGAAAGGTCAGAGTATTAATTCATCCAGCTCCCTCCTGCTTGGCTGAAATTCCCTGTCCAAGGCCACTGGGCTCATCCACATCCTCTCTTTCAGCTACAGGTCTTCCTAGTATTGGTGACCACAGCCCTGCGTGGGCCTTTGAGGCCCCAGAGAGGTGACTGCCTCTGCTGCTAGCTCAGGGTATGCTTCCCATCGTCCTTGGCTGGTGTCTTTTAACCTCAGCCATTCCTTGTGACTATTTCTTCATTAAACTCTCTCTGCTCACCTCATCTGAAGGGGGCATCGTTTTTCTGCCAGAACCTCACTAATAGAATCTCTGGACTCACTTTTTCCTGCATGGGTTAATAATAATTGAAAGAGATGAAATGAAATTTTCCATTATGATGATGAACATATGCTTTGTATATACAGCCAACCCTCCCATGTCCTTGGGCTCCCTACCAGTGGATTCAACCAATCACAGATCAAAAATATTCAGCGAAAAAAATCAGGTCTGTAC
Source organism: Nycticebus coucang (assembly GCF_027406575.1). Taxonomy (NCBI): domain Eukaryota; kingdom Metazoa; phylum Chordata; class Mammalia; order Primates; family Lorisidae; genus Nycticebus; species Nycticebus coucang. The sequence continues at coordinate 70,095,687 of NC_069786.1, read as the reverse complement.
TGTACAAATACAGATTCGTTTTTCTTATCATTAGTCCTTAAAAAATAGTCTCACAACTATTTACGTAACATTTGCATTGTATTAGGTTTTATAAGTAATTTAGAGATTATTTAAAGTATGTGCGAGGATGTATATTGGTTAAATAAAAATACTACTCCATTTTATACTAGAAACTTGACTGTCTGGGGATATTGGTATTGAGGGAATACCAAATCTCTCATGGATACTGAGAGGCTATTTTGAGGCTTTCTTCTGTTCAGATGGTGTCTTGCTATGTTGCCTGGGCTGATCTTGAACTGGCCTTAAGAAATCCTCCTGCCACAGCTTCTTGAGTATCTGGGACTGCAGGCATATACCACTACATTTGACTAAAGCTACTTTTCTTGAGTACATACAAGCTTGGAACTACTGCACCTTCATGGTGAATCTTTTATCATTATATAGCGGCTTTCTCTATACCTAGAAATGATTTTTGTTTTAAAGTCTATTTTGTCAATATTAATATACCTAGCTGTTTGTATAGCAGCTCCTTTTTATATTCTTAAAAATTATTGACAACTCGGGTGGCGCCTGTGGCTCAGTCGGTAAGGCGCCGGCCCCATATACCGAGGGTGGCGGGTTCAAACCCAGCCCTGGCCAAAACTGCAACCAAAAAATAGCCGGGCGTTGTGGCGGGCGCCTGTAGTCCCAGCTACTCGGGAGGCTGAGGCAAGAGAATCGCTTAAGCCCAGGAGTTGGAGGTTGCTGTGAGCTGCGTGAGGCCACGGCACTCTACCAAGGGCTATAAAGTGAGACTCTGTCTCTACAAAAAAAAAAAAAAAAATTATTGACAACTCAAAAGAGATTTTGTTTATATGAGTTATATATTATATACATGCATATCCATATTTACCATATTAGAAATCAAAACTGAAAAGATTAAAATATTTATTGATTAACTCATTTAAAAATAACAGCAATAAACCCATTACACGTTAACATAAAACATTTAAAAAATTAAGAATATTATATTTTTTTTGAAAAAATATTAGAAGAATGGCATTGTTTAATTTTTTTTGTAAATCTCTTTAATGCCGGCTTGGCGCCTATAGCTCAGTGGCTAGAGTGCTGGCCATATACACAGGGGCTGGTGGGTTTGAACCCAGCCTGGGCCTGCCAAACAACAGTAACAACTACAACAACAACAACAAAAATAGCCGGGCATTGTGGTGGGCGCCTGTAGTCCCAGTGTCGGGAGGCTGAGGCAAAAGAATTCCTTAAGCTCAAGAGTTTGAGGTTGCTGTGAGCTGTGACGCCACAGCACTCTACCAAGGGTGACATAGTGAGACTCTGTCTTGAAAAAAAAAAGAAAAGAAAAGAAAAAGAATCTCTTTAAGCCTGCCGTGCTCAGGAGGAACCGGTGCTGCTACCCAGAGGAGCCCAGGAGAATCTGAGTGGGTCTTGCTGAGTGTCCCCTCAGTCTGGATTGTACCCTCCGGTCCATCTACATTTCTACACAGCTGTCCATTCTTCATGGAACCAAAACATAAAAACCATTCTCCCTGGGGGCTTTAGGTCTTCATTTCTGAAGGCTCTGTGTCACAGGGATTTTGACTACGTGAGCTTGTTAGGCTTTGCTCTTGTTAACCTGTGACCCTTACACTGGCTAGAAATCACACATATCTGCTGATATACAACCTTTTAAATAATTTTTTGGAACACATTTGAAGATGAATGCCTATTTACACCCCCCCCCCCCGCCCCGCCAAAAATAGAGAATTGGGAAGGTTTTCTTTTTTTTTTTTTGTTATTTAGGGAAGGTTTTCAGTAGCTGCCATCACACTATTTATTCACCTACTTTTTTAGCATAGATGCTGTTTGCGTAGTGCTGTGAACTGCCCAGGCTGCACCATCGTGTAACTTCCTGAGGGCAAAAGTCCAGCATGTTGTATTGAATATCGGCTCTGTCTTCTAGCATGAATTGATACTGCACTCTATTTCCTTTTTCTGGCAGAAACTTGTACCAGCCCTCAGGCTTTGTACTGTGACCCACTTGGCTAAAGATTTGATCTGGCAGATGCTGCCAATATGTATTCTCAGGGACAGCTGAGATATAGTTTACACCTTGATCAACCTTTGATGGCTCCCACAGTAGGGTTCAAGGTCCACCAGGGTACCATGGCATGTAAAGGAAAATGAGTGTGCTGCAGCAGTTGACATGGTGACAGCACCAAGGATGTCAGGGCCTGCCCCATTGACTCTGAGAGGGCTCATCAGGGGCTCCTCTGGCATTTGCCCTGCCCTGTCTCCTGAGCCAGGAGCTTAGCATCAGCCCTGCCCCATTGCCTTGCCTAGAATCAATCTGCTCCTTCCCTGACCCAAGCTCGGGGGCTTAGCCACATTCAGTCAGTTGCTCATTTGTTTTAAGGCACATTCACCGCCAGTCAGTCCCACAGCCCAAAGAAAAGACCAGCAGGTGTCTGAGTTGCTCTCTCCTCTAGCACCGGCCTCCATCCCTAATCCTTTCTGCAACTCTGTTTGCTCTTCTGAATGTCCCTGTGGTATGTGAGAACCTGACTTCTGCCCCGATTTTGCTGGGGCTCTTCTCTGAGGCTGGAGGGAATCTTTTTTGTTGTTGTTGTTTGTTTGTTTGTTCTTTTTTTGCAGTTTTTGGCTGGGGCCGGGTTTGAACCCACCACCTCCGGTATATGGGGCTGGCGCCCTACTCCTTTGAGCCACAGATGGCACCCGGCTGGAGGGAATCTTAACCTTGAGAGTAGGACAGGGCAAAGGAATGGGTTTAGGTGGAAGGAATAGAACTGAGAACTTATCCTCAAGTTGATTTGTTTACAGAAAAAATATTGAAACCTATATTTCAGCACTGATACAATGTTCTATAGAATCATTCTGAGGACATGCGTACACACTGAATTTGCCTAAGGGACAAGTTCTTTCAAAAGAAAACCCATTTCAAATTTTAGCTCTACAATTGGACCCCCAACTAACATCCTTTTCCTCCAAAAGTGTAAACAAGCAAACAAAAAAACCTCCCCGAAAACAAAAATCAACAAAACAAACTCATAAACAACACAACTGGTGAGTTTGCAGACTTTTTTGCAGCTAATGATGTAAGTACCGCACCACTCTGGCTGGCTCTTGAGCCCCCCATTTGGATGCAGGAGATCATCTACGGTGTGAGAAAAACTGAAGATCAAATAGCCACCAAATTATCTGGAGAGAAAATGAGCCAAGTGCCCAACCAACCACAACAAAAAAATACGGATGGAAAAGAAGTGATCGAATTCACTGAGTTATGTAAGAGTCTGAGAAAGAATTCATAGGGTCTCTGGAAACACAATTTCATCAAGAGCTGAAGGAAAATGAAAAGGAAGACAGCAGGCGTAATTGCTGTGAGCAGCAGCTTCCTGCTGAGACGGAGTTTTACCATCAGCTCGGTGAGAATACATCCAGGCAAATACAGGAAGCCCGGAAACAAATACTTGTCATAAAATCGGGATGGGAGGACAAAAGGGCGCACCATGTGTAGCAGAAAGGGAGTGGGCAAGGGCCAGAGAGGTGATAATAGAAAAAGAAAAGTGAGGAAATGACATCTCGATGGGCACCCTTGGGGTGGAGGAAAGCAGGCAAATAGAAGATGCTTAAAATGTAACAGAGCAACGCGTCCACAACCCCACAGTCAGATCCTGTCAGAGAACTTGGTGTCAGAAGATCACTTTATAACAACAAGAAAAAAAATAGGAGGAAGGGGGAAGGTGCAGCGCAGAGAAAGAGTGGCAGCTAGAAGTCGGGAGAATTGGGTCGCCATCCTGCTTCTCCACCCACCTGTGTTCCCCTGGGCATACCACCGAGCCCTCTGGTCAGCGGTCTCCGGGCTGGAAACTCAGGGGCTTAGCCCGGAGTAGTGATCTGTGACTTTTTGGCCGCACGACTCCTTCAGGAATCTGACAAAGTTTATAAATTCTCTCCCCAGAAAAGTTTATGCAGGTTTATTTTGATTTTTCACACCATTTCCAGAGGATCAGACAGATTTTGAAAGGAGACATTGGACCTTAGATTGAGAATTATTACCTTGACTGGTCTCTTATATCTTTTCCAGCTTGAAAAACCTACGGTTCAATGATTTGCAGGGGGTTTAAGTGTCTACTTATTTCAAATAATATCTAATTTGGCGAAACGCCAGTACAAGGAGAGTCCATTGGAGTGCGCTGGAGACGGTGCCGAGGGGATTCCCTGTGTGGGGGTGAAGGGTGAGGGAGGAAGGCGGTGAGGGGCCTGGCTCACCATCTCTGCCCTGCCCTTTTACCAGCACTGGGTTTTCCATCTCTTGGTCTTTCAGTGAAATTTAATCTAACAGATTGCTGGGGTTGTCTTGGCTCAGTTCTTTCTGTTTTGATAAGCTCATGTTCTTTGCTGTGTCCCTTCTTCTCTTTTTTAAATCTGACTTTCTCTTCTCATCCTGCTTTATCCTTCTTGTTTATGAAGTGGTAGAGTGATTGGGGTCTAGTGGTTTGAAGGTAAATAACTTTAGAGAGAATCTTCCATGTGCTAGAGGAGATGCCAGGGCAGAGAAAACAATTAACAAAAAAATATGAGGCACCATCTCTGTTATTGAGGACTTTCTAGTGAGGTCAGGAAGATAGGCTATAAATACATGAAAAATGAAGTCATCATAAGACAGAAGATCACAGGACAAGAGGTGTCTTTAGGGAGTGTGTTCTGGCCTGTAAATGAGCATCACGGGCCATTAAAGTTGTAGGAAGTTGAGAGAGATGGGTGGATGGATCTTGGTGCTGGGCAGGGGCCAGGTCTGGAAGGAGTACAAATGTTTGAGAATGTTTAGGAGAGAAGGAGGTGAGAGGACCTTCTTATTCAAATTCCTCTTGGTTCTCCTCCCTTCTTTTCTAGAGCCCCTACTGGTATTCAAATTACCATTTACAAGACAGTCAACAAGGTGGGCCAGATAAGATGTGGTCTTTGGACTAAGGAAAAGAGCGTCGGTTTTGCATCTCTCAGGACACAAAAGAAAAGCTAGAGGGACCACCCTTTGAAGAAACCTCTTCATTCATTCATCAGTGTTTACTGAGTACCTATTGTGTCAGGCACCCTGTGACAAGACATAGGGGGCTCCGACCTCTTGGAACCTAGTAAAGAACGTCCGGGTGCTGGTCACCCTGTACACCCGGGGCTCTGTAGTCAGGATGGCTGAGGCTGTGCTGCTCTTTAAGGCAGGGTTTGGAGTCTGATACCCAACCTCCGTTCTTTTTGACCTGCTCTATCATTCTGCTGGTGGTTGGGTGATGGGCGCCACCATGGGCAGCCACTTGTGCAAGAGCAGAGTTTCTGATTTGGGAAAATGATGAATGTGCCCAGGGATCACTGAAATCAAAACAGTAAGTGAACTTGCAGCATTCAGCTCCAGATTAATGAAGCAAGCAGTGTGGCCAGAATACAATACAGAAATCTTCTTGAGGTTGGGGAGAGGTGCATTATAGTGATCAGTGGTATTACCAAGAATACAGATAGCAGGTAGGAACAAGTAGGCTTTTGAAAAAAATGCCCCAATCTAGGTAGCACAATGGAGATAAATAAAATACACAGGAAAGAGGCAAAATAATAAAATACTGTAATTTGGCCTCCCAGCATGAAGGAGGGAAGCTGAGACGAACGGATTAGAATTCATGAGTCATTTACGCAGGTTGAATTGATGGAATCCTGGCTGTTTGGAGAGGCTGGAGCAGGCTGCTTGTTCTTCCTTCCAACCGTGTGATCCCCGTACCATGGACTTGAACTCTCATCCTTTCTCCTCTGAGGACAACCATTTTTAAAGCAACAACTCTGGGCCCAGGACTGTGTGTTTCATCTTTACAAATCCCTGCAAGGAATAGATAGGAAACTGGGGCTCAGAGCTGTGGGGGACACAACTGATCCCAGTCTTTGTGACTGTGGTTGATGTTGTTTTGTGTGTCCTTTGACACTTGACAGATGACTCTGTTTGAGAGGCAAAGCAAAAGCTTCACCGGAGTGAGCACCAGGGAGCCAAACGGTATCCTGGGTAAAAGGCAGAGACATTCCTTTAATTACTTCTGAGGCTGCATTAAGTCAGTGTCTGCTAAAGGAATGATTTGAGAAACAAGTTACCGCTTGCAGTGCAAGAAAGTTAGGAGGTAATTGAAACAAGAGAAAACAAAGCAAAATCCCACATTGATTGGGGAGTATGCTGTAGGGAGACAGGGCCCAGTCGAAAGAGCTTCTGGTGGCGAAAGCTGGAACAATTTGAACAAAGCAGTAAAGGGGCATGCAGTTATAACCCAAAGTATACAATAAATATTCAAGAGTCCATACTGCTATAAACAAACGATCGAGTAAAATACATAAGTGGAGAAGAGACAAATTTCCCATGCGTCGTAATTCCAAATCATTTATGTAGATATTTTGCCCCCAAGAAAGGACACCAGTCCTCGCTCCCTAAATGTGGGTTGCAGACAGTGATGTCTTTTCAAGGAGTTTGGTATGGAGTAACTTTGCAGGGGAGAAACCTGACATACACTACCTCAGCCAGGTGAGCACGGTCCATGTCGACAGTGCTAAGTCAGGGTGTGGGATGTGATGACAATAGCACTTTACCTCCATGATTTCTCAAACCCCTGTAATCTCAAAAGAAGGACATTCTACAAAATAACTCACCAGTCCTTCTCAGCACTGCAAAAATCATCAAAAACGGAAAGTATCTAAGAAACTGTCAGAGCCAAGAGACATATAGACTAAGCGTAATGTGGATCCTGGAACAGAAAAAGGACCTTAGGTAAAAACTAAGGAGCTGTGAGTAAAATGTGGACTTTCGTTGACAATGACATGTTAGTGCTGGTTTATTAATTTTAACAAATATGTTAATAAAAGGGAAAAGTAGGCATGGGATTTATGGAAACTATTCTCTTCTCACTTTTCTTGTTCTAAAGAAAAGTCCATTAAGAAAACCAGGCTAGGCTCGGTGCCTGTGGCTCAAGCAGCTAAGGAGCCAGCTACATACACCTGAGCTGGCAGGTTCAAATCCTGCCTGGGCCCACCAAACAACAATGATGGCTGCAACCAAAAAAAAAAAAAAAAAAAATAGCTGGGGCATTGTGGCAGGTGCCTGTGGTCCCAGCTACTTGGGAGGCAGAGGCAGGAGAATCGCTTGAGCCCAGGAGTTGGAGGTTGCTGTGAGCTGTGATGCCACGGCACTCTACCCAGGGCAACAGCTTGAGGCTCTGTCTCAGAAAAAAAAAAAAGAAAAAGAAAACCAGGCTAGGGTGTGGAGGCTCACGCCTGTAATCCTAGCACTCTCGGGGGCTGAAGCAGGTGGACAGCTTGAGCTCGCAAGTTTGACATCAGCCTGAGCAAAAAACAAGACCCTGTCTCTACTAAAAATAGAAAAACTGAGGCAAGATGATCGCTTGAGCCCAAGAGTTGGAGGATGCTGTGAGCTATGATGCTGCGGCATTCTACCCAGGGTAACAGCTTGAGACTGTCTCAAACAAACAAACAAAAAAACAGGCTAACCTCTGTTAGCAGGATAGTTTCAGCATGAATTTAAAATGCCCAATGTAGATGGGAATGCTGCCTTCTGTGATGCTGTTACTGCAAGTCCAGGCCAGCTTGTCAGCTCACACCAAAGGCGGTCAGGGCTGCCCTTTTGCCCTTTAGGAAGGCTGGTGGAAAGGGCTGCCCCTGGGAAGCCAGGGTATACAGGACAGAGTAAACTTTGCACCTTTTCCCTAAGATTCTTGCAGGTGGCAGCCTCGGCTGACAGAGGGCTGGGTGGAAGGGCATTGGGAAGGGTCTCAGAAGTCAGGGGGTTTCCTGACCTTTGCCCACATGCAGTCGGGGGCCCATTTTTATGGCTGCATTGCCCTTCCCCAGAAGGCCCTGTACATGTTTGCCAACCCCAATCCTGTGCTTTCTTTCTGCCTCCATTTGTTTGAACACATTTCACTGAGTGCTTACTAAGTGCCTCGCACGGTGCTGAGTGCTGGGTCTACCCCACCACGGGAAGACAGATGAGGAAAGCAGACTGATGGATGATTGCAGACCACGATGAGACCCTGGAGGGAACACGGTGCTGGGGTGGAGACTCGGGGAGGGTCCGAGGTTAGACAGGATGGTCAGAAAAGACCTTGCTTTCCCCTCCACTTAAACAAAGGCAAATTTAGAGAAATCAGGTCAGAGAAAGCAGCCATACTCCAGCCAGGTAGAAATTAGATGTTACTCAGCATAAATCTGGGGAGAAGTAAGCTAAACCTTTTGTCATCTCTAGTCATGGATTGAGGGCCAGTGCACATGCTGCACCACACGCTGACAAGCACCCCTTCCACCCTGACACCTGGGCCACCAAGCTGCCTTCTCATCTTTGCTGTGGTTCCAGGTGTTTCAAAGTCAGGACGGAGGAGCTGTGGGTGGCACAGAATTCCAGTCACTGGAAAAGATTGGCCTGCATCATAAATAAGCTTGCAGCCTGGTTTGCAGCGCTCAGGATGGGATCACCACCCAGCCTGACAAGGACCAGGTCCTGGGACAGCAAAGCCTCTATTGCTGAGGCAGGCACGGGGCCTGGAGAGGCTCTGGGTAGAGACCTACCACTAACACGGTAACTCTGAAACAGCTAGACAAGGCCCGGAGAGGCTCTGGGTAGAGTCCTACCACTAACACGGTAACTCTGAAACAGCTAGACAAGGCCCGGAGAGGCTCTGGGTAGAGTCCTACCACTAACACGGTAACTCTGAAACAGCTAGACAAGGCCCGGAGAGGCTCTGGGTAGAGTCCTACCACTAACACGGTAACTCTGAAACAGCTAGACAAGGCCCGGAGAGGCTCTGGGTAGAGTCCTACCACTAACACGGTAACTCTGAAACAGCTAGACAAGGCCCGGAGAGGCTCTGGGTAGAGTCCTACCACTAACACGGTAACTCTGAAACAGCTAGACAAGGCCCGGAGAGGCTCTGGGTAGAGTCCTACCACTAACACGGTAACTCTGAAACAGCTAGACAAGGCCCGGAGAGGCTCTGGGTAGAGTCCTACCACTAACACGGTAACTCTGAAACAGCTAGACAAGGCCCGGAGAGGCTCTGGGTAGAGTCCTACCACTAACACGGTAACTCTGAAACAGCTAGACAAGGCCCGGAGAGGCTCTGGGTAGAGTCCTACCACTAACACGGTAACTCTGAAACAGCTAGACAAGGCCCGGAGAGGCTCTGGGTAGAGTCCTACCACTAACACGGTAACTCTGAAACAGCTAGACAAGGCCCGGAGAGGCTCTGGGTAGAGTCCTACCACTAACACGGTAACTCTGAAACAGCTAGACAAGGCCCGGAGAGGCTCTGGGTAGAGTCCTACCACTAACACGGTAACTCTGAAACAGCTAGACAAGGCCCGGAGAGGCTCTGGGTAGAGTCCTACCACTAACACGGTAACTCTGAAACAGCTAGACAAGGCCTCTCCAAAGAGGAGACGTTTAAGTTGAGGCCTAAAGGATGCAAAAGGGACGTCACACAATGTACGCAGTTCTTGTAGAGGGAGCAGCGTGCGCCAGGGCTTTCTTGTTTCACAGCTATAACATCTTCTATATTCTTGAAGATTAAAAGATAGCCTCTTAGCTCCTGGTTTGTTTCTGTCCTTTTATTTCCTTTCCCCTCATCTGTTAGTTTTGTTTGCTGTTGTTCTTGTGGGAGCTTGCACATTCCTGGAGGCTGCTGATCCTCGCTGGTGCCATGGTGTAACAGCTCACAGCAGCCTCAAAGTCCTGGGCTCAAGCAATCCTCTTGCCTCAGGTTCCTGAGTAGCTGACACTGCAGGCACCCACCACAACGCCTGGGTAGTTTTAGAGACGGGGTCTCACTTCTGCTCAGGCTGGTCTTCAACTCCTGAGCTCTCCACCCACCTAGACCTCCCACAGTACTAGGATTACAGATGTGAGCCTCTGCCCTCAGCCTATACATAGGCTTTTCTGAGTTTGAAGCCCAGACCCTTGAATGTTATACTAATTTACCTGCTGTTATGATGGAGTTTCGTTTTCTCTAAGCTTAGTCTAAATCTTATATTCTTACAAAGAAGATAATATGCTTCTTTTCTCACATAGGTTAATAGTCGTGGAGCTTTGTTTGTGGGTGGGAGAGAAATATAGTCAAACCTCAAAAATTATTTGCTATAGAACATGTCACATTTTTCATATTAACCTATTTGAGCCCCATTTTTATATGGAAGTTGATATGAAGATACTTATTATTAAGGACATTTCCTGGATAGAACAATACAGAATTTTTTCCCAAGAGGGCCATCGCTGCCCAGGCCTCTGCTTTGCCCGACTACACACTCGATGTCTGTGGATTTGTGTTTTGCTTTGCCTGTGCTCGGGTCTCAGAGTTTTCATAATAGGTTTTATAGATAACGTCTTTCCTTGGTTTCTGGGAAGGCTTATATTGCTCTCATTGAGATCTACTTCTTCTGATTCTATCAATATTTTATAAGAACAGTGGTCTCAAGTAAGTCATTGTTAACAGAGAGAAGTAGAGAATGGTTTTTTAATGTTTCTATTGCACGGTACATATTTGGGGAATGTGAAGTCACTTATAATCATCTATAAATCACTTAAATGACTGGTGTTTCTTGCACAAAAACAAGCACTTTGGATCCACAGCAGTTTTGTATTTTATCTCATTTGCTCATTTTCTTTATACCCCATTCCAGAAATTGGAATATAACTTTGATATAATTGCCATTCATTGCAAAACATCATCTTTGATCTTTGCTACATAAATGGAAAGCAAAAAGGCTGACTTCACTGTCTGGTGTAGGGTGAGAGAACCTTTGTTCTCACCTCTGGAGGTTTGATAATTGAGTCTGCCAAAATAAGGAGGCAATAGACAGATCAACAGGAGAAAATGCACATGAATGTGCGGTGCACTTTGGGGGGCACCACAGGAAAGTGAGGACCCAAAAGCTCCATGAGATTCAGAAGCTTGTAAATCCTTCTTCATAGAGGAGAAGGAATTGGGATTGTGGGCACTTTTAGAGGAAGAGTAAATGGTTTTCAGGGAGATGAATGGGCCCAAAGAGCAGGCAATAGCTTGGGACAGTGGTTCTGAGTGTGGGGTCAACTCTAGTCTTCCTTCCTGCCTTCCCTATTTGATGGGGTTACAGAGAGGAGACTCAAGGCAGTTGCATTCCTTCTGGAGGAGCTCTCCGTGGTCCGATGAAGGACTGTCAGAGAGGGCCCTTCTCTGAGCTTCCGGAGAGGCAACAGGGTGAGAGACAGGTGGGGGGTGGGAGGAGGTCAAGAGAACTTGGTTCTGAGGCTGCCCCTTTAGTTCCAAATGCTCAGCATTTCAAAGCCCCTTGCTCTGGGGTGTCATTTTCTGAGTCTCAACAACGGTTTCATTGCAGCAGGACACTGTTTTCCAATTTCTCTCCTTCCTTTTGTTTAGAGTTTTCCTCATCTGGTGGCAGCAAATCTTTCAATAAGTGGTACTGTGGGCTGGGTACGATGGCTCTCACCTGTAATCCTAGCACTCTGGGAGGCCAAGGTGGGTGGATCCCTTGATGTCAGGAGTGGGAGACCAGCCTGAGCAAGGGCAAGACTCTGTCTCTAAAACTAGCCAGGCATTGTGGTGGGCATTATAGTCTCAGCTACTTGAGAGGCTGAGGCAAGAGAATCGCTTGAGCCCAAGAGTTTGAGGTTGCTGTGAGCTGTGATGCCATGGCCCTGTACCAGCATGAGAGAATGAGACTCTGTTTCAAAGACAAATAAATAAACCAACCAACAAACAATTGGGACTGCAGCCCGGCTATGCAAGCTGCTCCATGTCAGCAACAGACAAGTTTATCTTGCCACTCTTCTCTGAAGATCATGTGGCTTGGGGCCTGTATCACTGCAACAGTCTTAAACTATCTGCTCCATCACTCCCAGTGTGGATGTCTCTCTCCCCACCTCTGCCTCAGTTGGCAGGTGGCCCAGGGCATCCATGTGGAGCGGGCAGCTGTGCCTGGACAATGGCTTGGACTCCGAAGTCTCTCCTGATGACGGGTCTGAGGGTGGGACGCATGCCTGTCAAGTTCAGCTTGCTGGTACCGACAGGAGAATTAGCCGGAGCAGGGTCTGGGTGCCAGAGGGGGAGGGGCTGGCAGGGTGGTTGGGGGTGACCCGTTCCAGGCAGGCCCTACTCTCCCAGCTCTCCCTTAGTGGAACCTTTGCCTGGATCAGCCCCTGGGCCCTGACAGGCTACCCCCTCACTTTCTACCAGGCCCCAGTTTTCATCTCTTAGTTTTGGAGAGACATAGAGTCCTTCCCTTTTTCTTCATGTCTCCCTCAGAGGAACAGATAGAGAAAGGATGGAGACTCCCCAGCGACCAGACCAGGTGTGGACTCAGGATGACTTGGTGAGAAAAGTGAAGGCTCAGTCTATTCAGACCCTCACTGGGCTCAGATGTGTGTGGTCAGCCCCGGGTGCTGTGTCAGGCCCAGCTTCTACAGACAGGGGCTGCAAAAAGCAACTCCACTGGCCTTCTAAACACCTGGGGTCCCCCTTGGCGGCCTCCGTGGGCCTCCCTCCATGTCTTTCTTTCACCCGGTAAGCCCTTGGAATTTGGCCTGCTTGTCTCTTGTTCCCAAGCACTCCCTCTTCTCCTGGAGCTGTCTTCAAAGCAGGTGGCATCTTTTTAAATCAACCTTTCCTCCTCGCTTTCAATAAAATAAGTGCACGATGGCTTTTCTTCTTAAGGGCACTTTACGGTCAGTCTCTCTGTGGAGATCTCACAAGTAACAAATATTTGCATAGACACACAGACTCAAAAAATAGCAGTTGAACATCGTCCCCAACTCTACCTTGGGATGAAAAATGGTCCTAGGCTTGTTTTAATCCTCCTTTCTCAAAACCCTTTTTCTGGGTGACATTGTGGTTGCTCTACCTGTGTTGTTTGTTCCATCCAGGCTTCCCTAGGTTGGGTGCTTCTAAGGGATACAGGGAGAAAAGAGTGTTATTTTCTATACTCTTTTACTCACAGAATACAACAGTTCAGACATTAGCTATGTGGAGGTTTCAACGCACCAGGCAATTCTGACTCAGACACCATCTAGATGGTGTTAATTTGGTGCTGACACTGACTACCTGGAAATGGCATTGGGTCCCACAGGTTAGAGGCTCAGTCCCACAAGACTTCCCCCCACGTCAGATACACCACTTGAGAGCCCCAGGATGTCACCTATACAAAGTGGAGCACCAACTTCACTACTCCCTCCTTGGGTTCCATTAATTTGCTAGAGTGGCTGGCAGAATTCGAGGAAGCTACTTATATTTGCCCATTTGTTAAAAAGGATATTACAAGGGCTACAGGTGAACGGCCAGACAGAAGGCTTGCACAAGGTAAAGTTTGGGAGAAAAGGGGAAGAGCTTCCATCTTTCCCTCAGGTATGCCGCCCTCCAAGAAATTCCATTTGCTCAGCAACCCCCAAGCTCCCTGAGCCCTGTTTTGGGTCTCTGTGGGGGCTTCAATGCCCAGGCATGATTGATTCCATCTTGGCTACTGGTGATCAACTCTGCCTTCAGCCCACTCCCCTCTGGGATGGGGGGTTGGATTGAAACTTTCAACCTAATAAACATAGTTGTTCCCTCCCTCCCACTGCAAAGAGCCCCCTATCCTGAGGCTCCTCCCCACCAGCCATCTCATTAGCATACAAAAGACATTCTTATCACTCTGGAGATGAGACCAAATAGGCAGTTCTCAGTATCCTGGTGCTGAACTAACTTCCTAGCCCCCAGGTGTGTTAGGGTCAGTGTCCTCCAGGGCTGCCACCTTCCTGTGGCTCTCTTCAGGCCCAGTTACCTGGCTGTGGCCGTCTCCCTTGGTGCCTCCTCCTGTGGTTCCAGCCATCACACATCTCCAGGGTTGCTGGCCCTCTTTTATCTTCTTAGCTTGGTTTGTGTCCAGTTCAGTCAGGGCAAGCTGGTCATGCCTGTCCCAATCTCAGGTGCATAAGGCCAGTGCCTCCAGCCATTGCTTTATGTCACGTTTGGCCCATTGGGTCTTATGGAGAATCCCTGGTCACGTTTGGCCCATTGGGTCTTATGGAGAATCCCTGGTGCACAATATTCCCAAAAGGAAGGTTAGCGAGTGTGTGGCTAAACCAGCAGCTTCTGGGGTCTGATGGTCTGGCTTGTGCTGGGCCTCACCACCTAGTGGCTGTGTGACTTTGATGAAACTCATTTAACTTTAAATGCAGATGGCACTATAGCTGCATATCCAGTTGTCTTAAAGATTAACTGTAGAGCTCTGACAACAGGGTCTGGCTTTGGGAAGGTGCTTGATCCCTGTGAGCAGTGATTATTCCCACTTTATTGGTAGAAAAACTGAGGTTGGAAGAGTCAGGTTACTTGCTGAAGACTATCCAGCTGCAAAGTGGAGGAGCAGAATTCCAAACCTGAGGCAGCTTGGCTCTGGAGCCATGTCCCTCTTTCCCTTCCTTACCTGCCTCAGAGCTCCAACTGATATGCCCTCGTCATTGCCCACTGCTCTGAGCCATGTGAGACCCGCTGACAGTTCCCACATGGCCTCGTTAACCTTAAATGAATGACAGAGAGGTTGACTCTCCAAAGCAAAAAGTTTATTGGGGATTAGCAGGGGATTGCAACTCAGTGGCATATCATAGGCTTATCCAAAAAGGTTGGGACAAGAGGAAACTTTTAGAGACAAAGAGAAGTCTGTGCAAACTGTTTTTTTTATTTGTTTGTTTTGAGAAGGAGTCTCATTATGTCACCCTCTGTAGAGTGCTGTAGCGTCACAGCTCACAGCAACCTCAAACTCTTGGGCTTAAGAGATTCTCTTGCCTCAGCCTCCCAAGTAGCTGGGACTACAGATGCCCGCCACAATGCCCCAGTATTTTTTGTTGCAGTTGTCATTGTTGTTTAGCAAGCCCAGGCTGGGTTTGAACCCGCCAGCCTCAGTGTATGTGGCTGGCGCCGTAACTACTGTGCTCTGGGTGCCAAGCCAGTGGAAGCTGTTATGAAACAAAGATTGTTGGTTACAGGGGCTTGTTGCAGGTGTTGGCACTGGTTCACTGGTGAAGACAGCCATGTTAGGCAGTGACCTAGTGTAAGTAAGTGGCTTATCTTGAATACTGAAGTTCCTGCCGTGGCCCGTGTGTGTGTGTGTGTGTGTGTGTGTGTGCACGTGCTCCATTCTGTTAGGTTTCAACATTACTAATTCCATTTCCATCCTGATGGCTTTTCTTTGTGCCCTTCAGGTCTCCTGCAGGATACGGATCAGGCTGTAGGGAGATGTGCCTTGCTCACTTGGAGGCCACCCAGTGCCCACTGAGCCGTCTGGTCCCTTCTGACCAATTACTCCCTCCCATAATTCCCCTGTTCTCAGTGATCTATCACTCAGGCACATCTCTTGCCCTCGGGGGAGTGCTCTTTAATAAAATGTGTAAAACTCATAGCACAATAATGGATACTATTTCCACCAAAGGAAGGGTGGTTCCCTCCCTCACCTAGGTCTGGGTAAACCACTTCAGGTGCAAAGGGAAGTTGTTTTGGGCTTTCATCCAAAACCAATTAATGCATAGGCACTAATTTATTTTTAGGTTTTAAATTGCTCAGGAAGTAACAGTCCAGTTCCATAGCCTCAATTGTTGGGGTTTTACCCAGGTTCATAGGACATGCTTTGAAAGACCACAACAAAGTCTGGATTGTGGGGGGAGAGTGCCAAGAGGAAGGATTGGGAAACAGGGAGCTTTTCTTTTTGATGGCAAGCAAGAAGGATGGAGGTCTTGAATGGGGGGCCTGGTCCTGTCATGTTTCTGGCCCTGATATAAAGCCCGAGGAGGTTTGGCTAAACGTCAGAATGCGGGATGTTCTTTGAATTAAACTTTATTGCATTAGAAACATATAGGACAAATTCAATTTTTATTAATTTCAAAAGTGGAATATATATTTTTTCCCTTTTCTTTCTGGCTTGAGAGTGGTAGCATTTTGTTAGAAAAACAGTATGGAAAAAAATAGACACAGAAGACCCGGCTTCCTGTGCGGAGCCACTTTCTGAACTCCTTGGAACTTGATTTCTTTATGAAGGGGCATGGCTGTCAGGGGGTTTGGGGGATGCACTCCATAAACTGGGCATAGCAGCCACACCCAAAGCAGTAGCCTTATTATTATTATAATAATATATCATTATGGGGCATCAAACCCCTTCTGCCAGGAACCAGAGTCAGGTACAATTTAGTAACCTGGAATTCCTCATTGATGCTTCATAGTGAGAAACACTTTTAGAATGGGACCTGGGCCCTCTCCATTTTAGATGCAGTCTTGGTCAAATCAATTCGGGAAGATCACAATTGCTACTTTGATCTTTTAAATGGAAGCTCATTACTACAGAGAACATAAGGAGAAAAATGTATTGTTTATTGCTTTTTATAAGACTTGGCACAATATTTAATCATATTTGCAAAACAGAAATTAGGAAGAAGCTTTTAAGAAAGCCTATCTAATGCAGTATTATTTTTTCATTTCTAAAACCTTTTTGTTATGGAAATTTCAAACATATACTCCAAAGTGGAGAGGATACTAAAATGGGTCCCCATGTTTCCATTGCCAGTTTCACCAATGATAAATTCTTGGCTAATCTTACTTTTTTCTGTTCTTCCTCACACTCATTCCTCCCATATTATTTTGAAGCCAACCCTGGATATTCTATAGTTTCATCCGTAAGATGTCAACATGTTTCCATGAAAGGTAAAGATCCTTTCCCCCCAATATTTTATTAAGAAAACTTGAAACAACACAGGTGAAAACTGTACGCCCCCTGTCAGCCTTTCCCTATCCCGGCTTTGTCACATAGCCACCCATCCACCTGTCTCTCCATCCATTAAGCTGGATCCAACCTCAATGCGTCCAATGTTGTTGATGGATCTCAGAGGGACTTGGGGACACAGCTACACCCCCGAAACACTTCAGCATGCATGTCACTAGCTAGAGTTCAGCATTGGTTTGTTGCTTCTTTCTCCATCAGATATAACATATCAATGAAATATACAAATCTGAAACACTTATTTGTTGCATTCTGACTAATGTAGTCCAAATTCCTATCAAGATAGAGAATATTGCCATCACCCCAGAAAGTTTCCTTATGCTCCTTCTTAGTCAAGCCACCAACACCCACCCACCCCCACCACCCACCTCATTCTGATGTTTTTCTGCTATAGATTAGTCAAAGCTATACTTTTTTATTTTGAGACAGTCTCACTCTGTCACCCTGGGTAGAGTGCTGAGGCATCATAGCTCACAGCAATCTCAAACTTCTGGGTTTGAGCAATCCTCTTGCCTTGGCCTCCTGAGTAGCTGGGAGTACAGGCACCTACCACAAAGCCCCACTAGTTTTCTACTTTTAGTAGAGATGGGTTCTTACTCTTGCTCTGGCTAGTCTTGAACTCCTGAGATTCAGGCAATACTCCTGCCTGAGCCTCCCAGAGTGCTAGGATTATAGGCATGAGCCACCGCGTCCAGCCTAAAGCTGTACTTTTGAGGATTTATCTTTTCTGTTATAACTAACAATCAAAACAGTATATACAATATAAACTCTTTTTGATTTGCTGCCCAGCCCCCAATGTTTTGGGATTTGGAGTGCTGCCCAGGCTTGGGTTTGGGGAACTCCATATTTCTAACCTCATCTCTTAAACCAGAGCAGTTCTCTGTGTGGTGTGTGTGAGATCTCATTTGAGCAAAGGTATCTATTGCTAACATCAGTACAAACATTAATGCTGTAGTTCTTTCAGCTCCAAGTTCATTTGTCTTTGAAAGCTTAGTAGTTCCTTGGGCAGTTGTCTACTTAGTAGTTACCAGAATCATCTTGGTTACGAGCGCCTCTTGTCTCTTCTCTCCCTTGCAAAGAAGGTCAAAGGCTTTGCATGTTCTTTGGAAAGTACATCTAGGAGGTTTTCCTGTTCAAATTATCTCTCTCTTTCATTTTTTTCATCTCTGGCCAATAAAACACCAAACTGAAAACCTCCCCCCAATAGCAATCAACAAGGCAATTTATACCCTATCTTTCCTCAAAGTCCTAAATTACTTTGTAATCCAGATGTCAGTGGACACTGGGTTGAATGACATCCCATGTGCAGAAAGCACCTCTGCCCCACCCACGGTTCTGGGTATCCCGGGGTATTTGTTTTCCTTGGACCTCTGGCCTGAGCTCCTGTGTCTGAGTTGTTCAATGTCTGGGTCACCTTGCTCTCCCCACGTGTCTCATGTTGACCCTGAAGTGTTGCTTTAGCCCATGTACTTAGATTTCTGCTAAAACCTACTATCACAAGAATTTTTGTACATATAGTAGGTGTTTCTAAAGATTTAGAAAACTGGAGGAGGTTTAAATCCAAAAAAATGCAAAAATTGTTACAATTTTTTATTTTCAAAAGACATTCCTGTTTGAACGAAGCCTTGACTGCTTGCTCCTACCGTCAGGCTGCGCCTTCTCTTCTCTCCCCGTCCCTGAGGCTGTTTGTTTTTGTATGAGGAGCCGTTCATTTTCTCCTTTTGTCCTTGCCTTCTTCCCGGCTGCCCTCACCCAGCAGACATCTCAAGACTGTTTTCCTGGTTACTGCAACACAAGGAATTTTGGTGTAGCCTTAAGATTTCATATGTGAAATCTGTGGTACATATGTCTTTTTTTTGAAGACACTATACTTTCTGTCACCCTGGGACTGGAGTACAGTGGTGTCACTGTAGTTCACAGCCACCTCAAATTCTTGGGGTCAAGCAATCAATCCTCCTGCCTCAGCCTCCTGAGTAGCTGGGGCTATAGGCGTGTTCCATGACACCTGGCTAATTTCTCTGTTTTCTTAGAAAAGTCATTATTTCTGGTGGTAGAGATGAGGCTTCACTCTTTCTTGGGCTGGTCTCAAACTCCTGAGCTCAAGCAATTCTGCTTTGGCTTTCCAGAGTGCTAGGATTACAGGTGTGAACTACCATGCTGGCCTAAATGAAATTGCACATGAATTTTATGGGCACCTTGTATATGTACATTTATAAATATATAAATTAATATTTATATGTAAAGTATGTAGTATATGCATATATTTATATATGTAAATAATGTTAAATATATATAAATATATACTTTATATGTAAAATGTAGCATATATATTTTTATTTTATTTTATTTTTTTGAGATAGAGTCTCACTTTGTTGCCCTCGGTAGAGTGCCCTGGCATCACAGCTCACAGGAACCTCAAATTCTTCGGCTTAAGCAATTCTCTTGCCTCAGCCTCCCAAGGAGCTGGGACTACAGGTGCCCGCCACAATATCCGGCTGGCATATGTATTTTTATATACATATGTGTTATATATATGTAGTGTCAGCATATATATTTTATATACAAGTGTGTGTGTGTGTGTGTATAAAATCTTTGCTTTAGCTTTAGGTGAGGCACTTAGTTTACTGACTTCATATTCTCATTTATAAAATGGAGATCATGGCAGTCTTTGTGGGGATCAAATGTGATACACGTGTGGGCCAGGAGTGGTGGCTCATGCCTGTAATCCCAGCACTTGGGAGGCCGAGGTGGATGGATTGCCTAAGCTCACAGGTTCGAGACCAGCCTGAGCCAGAGTGAGACCTCATCTCTAAAAATAGCCGGGCATTGTGTAGGTGCCTGTCATCCCAGCTACTTGGGAGGCTGAGGCAAGAGAATCGCTTAAGCCCAAGAGTTAGAGGTTGCTGTGAGCTACCAAGAGCAACATAATGAGACTCTGTCTCAAAAAAAAAAAAAAAAAGTGATACTTATGAAAGCATTTTGTAAACTAGAAAGAGTGCAAACAACCTACTTGGCCATCAATGACTGAATGGGTAAAGAAGTGAACAGTGGTGTATCTTAAAAAGGAAACATGTTTACCAGTATCTTAGAATAGGTCCTGTGATGGAAGGTGCTCAGTAGCGGTTTGCCAAATCTGAATT